>NC_069500.1:1093838623-1093883623 GCF_027579735.1 Bombina bombina
TGACTAACTTCCAAAATCAAAGGTGGTATCTTGAATCCCTCTAAAATGGTAAATAAATAAGTGACAGTTGTGCATGTGTACATGCATAGCAATTTCATTTAAAAAGGCTTCTATGATCTGCCCACATCTGGGAGTATTACAAAAAGAATATATTACAGAATACATAAACCACAATACTTGTCTTTTAAATGCAAATATTGATGGGATATACTTGCTTATTCCAAAAGACACAATGCACCATAGCAGCAGCTATTCTTTAAAAAGGTTTATTGCATCATTGTGAGTCTATGTTAACAGAGCTATGTGCCCTTAATTACATCTATCTACAATGAATTTGCAAAGGGTTTAAATATCTAAAAATTGCAGTGAATGATCTAATTGAGACCCTCATTATTGCCTTCTAGGGTTCTATTCTTGAAATAGCATTTCACAAATGATTTCTAAAAATATTACAAATACTCGACATCCCCTTGTGGATTTTAAGAAAAAATATTCCAAGTACATTTAAATATGTAACTATAATACTTTTCTCATATGTAATCACAGCTCAAATGGCTATTGTAGTGGAAAATAGCATGTTCTAATTCTTAGTTCATGTAATATAATATTAACAGAAGTGATCCTGGAATGTCATGTGTACAACCCCAGTGGTTAAATACATAGTTATAGTTCTGCTCAGGAGCCACAGAAAACTGTAGGTCCCTAGCAAAAACAGACGCTGACCAAATCAGCAAGAGGAGTCACATGATCCAGCTGTGTTACTGTATTTGCAAATATCCTAAACATTATATAAAATATATTCACAATAATAAGCACATTTACTATTTAGCGAGAAAAACCCTGAGCAACTCCCTATTCAAACCACTTGGAACAAGAGATTTCAATGTATACATTCAAATGGATTCTGTTCTCTAGAATAGCAGCTCACAATCTCCACCCATTCTAGGTTGTGAAGACATGTTCAATTACCTGAAAGAGACGTTTAATGATACAGTGACTTTATTCCGTAAAAAAGTATAAGGAAACCAGATCATTGTTCTTATAATGTACAGTATATAGTTTTCTTAGTCTTTCACCCTCCTCATCACCTAGGCAAGTAAATACTTTTATAAGGGCATTTAAAGTGATTGTAAATCCTAGCGTTTGTGAAATAGTAAAATAGTGAACGCAAAACAAATAATTGATTCTGTGAAATCTCTTGCTCCTTTGAGAGTAATAAGATTAAAAGAAAATTTGGTTTTATATTTACTATACAAATTTGATTCAACCAATATATAACTCCTACCCAATACTTTTGTATATTAGGGCAAGACTAAATACAAAGCTTAAAGTGATGGTAAATCCTAGCATTTTTGAAACGTTAGGATTTACCAGTGCAACAAATAATTTGACTTTCATTCATGAAGTATAAAATACTTCATGCTGAAAGTTCCTTTACTTGCCTGTAGCGTATGCCGTGCTGAGCGCCTCAGGCCGTCCGCAGCAGAATGCTATTTTTTCAATGAGGTGACATTTACACCTCTTAGCCAATAGGTGTGTGACCCAGCTGGCATTATGCCGGATATCTAGCACACTATTGGCTAAGATCACCTCACTGAAAAATAGCGTTCTGTTGTGGGTGGCCTGAGAAGCTCAGTGATGCATACGTTGCAGACAGATAAAGGAACTTTCACATTTAGTATTTTATTTTTTGCATGCTCGGATTTACCATCACTTTAAAGTCTGGTAAATTATAATTACATATAACACACTTTTCTCTCTCTAGTCTAGCCCATTTTCTTATACTCTCGGGTGTATAGTAGGCGAAATGCAGTATTTTAAGATGTGATTCTCTCAAATCGGTTGATTTAGAGGCCTTCTTTGCTATTTTTATACTACGTGAAATATTAATATTCTATTTATTTGTTGGAATAATTTTGACCTAATTGTCTATAAATCATATCTTTGTTGTTTCATGTCTCTTTAAGGGACAGTCTAGTCAAAATTAAACTTTCATGATTAAGATAGAGCATGTCATTTTAAAAAAACTTTCCAATTTACTTTTCTCATCAAATTTGCCTTGTTCCCTTGGTATTCTTAGTTGAAAGCTAAACCAAGGTAGGCTCATATGCTAATTTCTAAACCCTTGAAGGCCACATCTTATCTTAATGCATTTGACAGTTTTTTACAGCTAGAGGGCATTAGTTCATTTGTATAGGATACAAGTGTTTATCAGAAATAGTGCATTTGGATGGGGGAATCCTCAACTCACTTGATACAAACCTTATGGATTCCATATTTCAACTTTGTAAAGTAATCACATCACATTGTTCCTCAAAACTTGATAGATCAGTTTGTAAATCGTTATTGAATGTAGCATCAACATGATCATCATTAGTGTCTGTACTACCAAATTGTCTTTTTAAAGATAAAAGTCTAATAAATCTATTCACATCAATCAAGCTGTGGAAGAGACTAAAGTTATTTGTAGGAGAAATTCTAAAACATTTAACTCCTTATTTAACAATTGCACAGAAGATAAGTTGACCACATGCATAGAGTTCTGAGTATTCAGAGTATTATGCCTTTTTGTTGTTCTTTGATGTTTTCATTTTGTTTTTTGCAGACCATCTGCTGGGGTAACTTGCTGGCATCTCTATGGCTTCTTTGTCCCCTTCCCCCTTTTGTGAAGATCTTTCCTTTGGGGGTTGGGGTTTCGCCATAGCATCAGTATTAGTGATAGATGATTTTCCTATGATTGATCAATGTAATACTCCTTTTTTTTGGTTTAACAATCTCCCTTTCTTTGTGTAAACTTTCATTAGAAGAATCCTATATCAGTGTTGAAGATCTTGGATTTTCATCAGATGTATTCATTTCAAAAGTGGAAAAGGTAACTTTTCTCTTACTATGCTGCTTTTTTTTTATATTTTTGGATTTTATGTGCTTTTTTATTCCAATTGTAGACTTTTTAATTCATATTCCTTGCAATCTCTGCCATTCTTCTTCATTTTGAAATCTGTTCATTTGGCATCCAGTTTACTGATGGTTCCTTCCAGTTGTTTTTTATAATCCCAATACTATTCTTTGCATAGATCCATTTTATCTTTCAATGTGTTGATTTGTATCATACAAATTGTATGATGATCTTTCTGTTTATCCCTTAAAAGGTCTGTATCAAAGTTAGAGAGCACTGACTCAATGTATTATTCTACGTGTCTGAAATCAGGGCATTGTGAGGCATAGGTTGGATACTTTTTCATTCAAAGTCCTCTTGGTATTTTTTCTTCTTTTATATACAGTTTGAGAAACTTGATGTCCCACCATATTTTTTATTCTTTTATCTCAAGTCTTTCTCTGGTAGCAAATAAAAAAGCCAAATAATCTGTGTTGACTGAGCCTTTACCCTGTATTAACTGTTCAACTGCAACTTTCCTTTGTGAATATGCCATGCCATGCGCCATGTCACTGACTGGAGTTAACTTGCTTAAAGGGACACTGAACCCAATTTTTTTCTTTTGTGATTCAGATAGAGCATGACATTTTAAGCAACTTTCTAATTTACTCCTATTATCAAATGTTCTTCATTCTCTTGCTATCTTTATTTGAAATGCAAGAATGTAAGTTTAGATGCCGGCCCATTTTTGGTGAACAACCTGGGTTGTTCTTGCTGATTGGTGGATAAATTCATCCACCAATAAAAAAGTGCTGTCCAGAGTACTGAATAAAAAAAGAAAGCTTAGATGACTTCTTTTTCAAATAAAGATAGCTAGAGAACGAAGAAAAAATTATAATAGGAGTAAATTAGAAAGTTGCTTAAAATTGCATGCTCTATCCGAATCACAAAAGAAAACATTTGGGTTCAGTGTCCCTTTAAGTCACTCTTTGCAAACACAGATGAGATTACTGGTGAGAACACACCTGTGAGTTTGGCCAGTCACATGGGATGTGTACCCAATCCGGTTTGAGAGTACAGTCCTCTTTTGTATGTGTCTATGAGTGATTACAAATAGCTGTGACACCCTTTTTTTTTTGTCAGTGCGTTTAATTGACAGCTAGCATTTGTGGCTGTAGGTTAGACCCAGGTAAGAAAAGACCTTGGAGCTGTTCCTGGGCTTCTAACCCTTTGGCACATGCTGTAAAAAAATGCTTCACTTTTATGCTTTAATCCTAGCTACATGTGCATTCAAGTAGTGCTGGCTATGCTGTGTATTATGTTTGATATTTTAATATAATGTTTCCTATTGGGCTTTGCACTCAAGCTTGTATAGGGCTAAGTGACTGTGTACAAACACAGCTGTCTATGAGTGCTGGTGAGTACCCAGGGCTGTGAATTTGTCCAATGGCATGTGATGTGTAACCACTCCAGTTTGAATGTGTAGTTAGCTTGCGGGTTTTGTATGTGTCTAGAAAAGATTACAAATTGCTGTGACAGCCTTGTTTGTTCTCTGTATTTGGTTGACCATGTAAGAGGAGACCTTGAAGTGGTTCCTAGGCTTATAACCATTTGGCCAATTGTATAATATACACAAGTATCAGTGTGGTATGTATGTATATATTCTTTACAAAGAACAAATATTCTCACTAGATCTAGAGGTAATTTGGGGCCATGCGACCTTCTACCTCTTCATCTACAAATTTTTTAGGCAATAGCAGAAGCCAGACACACAAAGAAAGTGATTGAATGCTTCCCTCCCTATCACCTTTGAAGGCTCTATTGTGCACAAAATTAGTACTTGTCAGATGACTTTAGCTGAAATTAATCTATTAAACAAGGGCCTATTGATCGTAACCACACATAACTTTGAAGCTTACATTGACATTCAGAAATTTGATATAGATCTTTAAATTAGAGATTATTTTAAGAAATATTGTAAAGGTAGAGATGTTTTCAAGAAAATCAGAATCTTTGAGCCTCCACCGAATATCCATACTTATACTAGAATGTTCTTATATCAAACACAAAGTCGGGGGCAATTTCTTCACTATTGGGTTTTAACACTTTGTCTCAGGAAGAAAGGGAGGTGATAAAGAAGAGATGAAGGCAGCTGCAATTGTAATTATGGAGCACACATTTTATCAAGAAGTCCTGACAAAATGATCTAATGCAAGTGATTACAAGAAGATTCAGTTCCTTTAAGAAGTATATTGATGAATACCTCTTGGGTATTTACAGTAAACAAAGGAATTTCTGATTTCTCCCATATTATGTACACTACCAAAGATCCACAGGCCACCAGCTTTCACCCACCACCGTTGGTTTTCAATACACCAAAAGTTCAGTTCCAGAGATTGTTGTGGACTAGTACCAATGACATGCTTTGCAATCAACAAATGGATGAGATGGTATGGCTAATACAGACATTGAGAGGCAGCTAGACTATAATTACCACTGATTCACAAATTCCATATAGAGAGTCTTCCTATGGTTGCCTTCAAGAATGGTTAGAATCAATCAGACGTATAGATAAAAACTCCAGGTAAAGTGTTACCAGAAAGGGACATAAATGAAGAAGAAAGCAGGGTGCTTTAGATGCATTAGTTGTTCTATGTGTCACAGTATGCCTTCATGACCTTACATTCAACATCCAACTTAGATTAAAAAGATCCAACATTTTTTACCTCCGCCACCATGTACATTGTTTATCTGATCAACTGTTCATGTAGGCTGTTGTAAATCTGAAAGATGACATATGACACTATAACAAGGCTGGTAAACCATAGGTATGCCATGAGAAATTTACTGAAATGAATACACTCTTGTTTAAGAGTGGTTGTATGATGATTTTAAGGTGCCTATATACTAGTTACCTTGCACTATTTGGTACCTTACAATTGGGAAGGTATACAGTAGCAAAACAACCATACACACTAGAAGGGTTTGCTTCCCTTGTTGATGTTTCAACTGTTTACATAGTAGATGAGGTTGAAAAAAGACCGAAGTCCATCGAGTTCAACCTATACAAATCTAAAATGTATACAAAAAGCTCCAGTTAATCTTAAATAATCCCACTGAAAGGTGACCCATTTAATACTAGCAATCATATACATGAATTTTGTTTATAGACAGAAATGTATCCAAACAATTTTTCAATGTATCTAGGGTATTGGCATTCACTACCTCCTTTGGTAATGAGTTCCACAATTTGATTGCTCTTACAGTGAAAAAACTTTTCTGTTGCAGGAGATTAAATCTCCTTTCCTCCAACCTTAAATTGTGACCTCTGGTAACAAACAATTTTCTTGGAATAAACAGAACTTCTGCCATCTCTGTATATAGGCCTTGAATATATTTATATAAAGTAATCATGTCACCTCTTAAGCGCCTTTTTTCTAAACAAAACAGAACAAGTTTGGCTAGCCTCTCCTCATTGCTAAAATTCTCCAATCCCCTTATTAGCTTTGTGGCCCTTCTCTGAACTTTTTCTAGTTCTGCAATATCTTTTTCTGCAATCGGTCCCCAGTACTGCACTCCATACTCAAGGTGAGGTCTTACCAGGGATTTATACAGTGACATAATTATGCTTTCCTCCCTTGAATCAATGCCTCTTTTAATACATGCAAGTATCTTATTAGCCTTTGAAGCTGCTGCCCTGCATTGTGCACCCTTCTTTAGCTTGTTATCTATTACTACCCCCAAATCCCTTTACTCCTGTGTTTGGCTAAGTCTTGTCCCATTTAAATAATACGTTGCCTGCTTATTTTTGCTTCCAAAGTCTTATATTGTTATACCAGCTATACCCACTAACCCACTTTTAATTTAAATACAGTGTATAATTATGTTGAGCGGTTATTAGAGTGTTGTAGTTATTTTTTGTATGGGTTAAAGGGACAGTAAAGTCAAAATTA
The DNA here is from genome assembly GCF_027579735.1 of Bombina bombina. Classification (NCBI taxonomy): domain Eukaryota; kingdom Metazoa; phylum Chordata; class Amphibia; order Anura; family Bombinatoridae; genus Bombina; species Bombina bombina. The sequence continues at coordinate 1,093,845,452 of NC_069500.1, forward strand.
AACTTTCATTATTAAGATAAAGCATGCAATTTTAAACAACTTTCCAATTTATTTCTATCATCAAATTTGCTTTGTACTCTTGGTATTCTTTGTTAAAGACTAAACCTAGGTAGGCTGATAGGAGCTTAAGAGCGTGCACGTGTCTATAGCAGCAGTATTTGCAGCTATGCATAACATTGCTAAAAACAAGGTTGCAAACACTGCTGCAAGATAGCTAGAGACACATGCACGCTCCTGGGGCCCGATCCGATATGCAGCGTCGCCCGCAAAAGCCGGCAACGCCAAATTTTTCGCGGGTTTGGTATCCTATATACGGCATAACCTAGAAGTTACGCTCGTATATTTCTGCTTTCGGCCGTAGTTTTTTAGCCCATAGACAGGTATACCAAACCCGCGCAGTTTGGTATCCAATAAACAGCGTAAGGACTTACGTGGCGAAAATGGAGAAATCTTACTCCATTTTCACCTCGACACAAAATGCAGGCGTAGAAAGCCTAACGCTGAGTATTGGAGCCCCGTAACTCCCTAAACTACCTGCAAAATAAAACCTAACACCTAACGCATGCGCAATGTCTATCTACAAGTCAACCGCAATCCCCCACCACAATCCCTAATAAAGTGCTTAACCCCTAAACCGCCGCTCCCGGACCCCGCCGCCACCTACATTAAAATAACCCCCTAATGTGAGCCCCCACCTATATTATATATCTAACCCCCTAATGTGAGCCCTCTACACCGCCGCCACCTATATTAACCCTAATTATATTAGGGTTAATATAGTTAATATAGTTATTATATTATATATTAAAGGATTACTTTCTGTTATAATTTTTAAGCTAAACAACTAACATATTAAAGTTAATAAACATTAATTAAAACCTACTGACCTATAATTTCTCCAAAACGAAGTTTCATAACGTTCTAAAAGTTATATCTTTCATTCCCTGATGATGTCACGTTATCCTGCCCACTATTTTCAGCACTGCGTGTTCAAAATACTTAAACCAATAACTTTGTGTTTAAAGCGCCATTTTGAAACCTAGGTATTGTAATCGGATTGGTACAGAGCAAAGGATACCCACGGAGTGGGTTTGGAAAACAATTAAATTTGCAGACAAGATTTCTGATATACGGTAGAGATATGTTAATGAAATGCTATTGAAAAAAAGCCTATTTGGGGTAGTTAGTTAGCAACAGGCATAGAAAATATTTACTTACAGTGTCCCTTTAACTATATTAACCCTATCTAACCCTTAACACCCCTAACTTAATTATTATTGCAATAAATCTAAATAATAATAATATTATTAACTAAAATATTCATAGCTACAATATAATTAATAATTACATTGTAGCTATTTATGGTTTATATTTATTTTACAGGTAACTTGGTATTTATTTTAACTAGGTACAATAGCTATTAAATACTTAATAACTATTTAATAGCTACCTAGTTAAAATAATTACCAATTTACCTGTAAAATAAATCCTAACCGAAGTTACAAATACACCTACACTATCAATAAATTAATTAAACTACAATTATCTAAACTAAAATATAATTAAATACACTAAACTAAATTACAAAAATAAATAATCTAAGCCCCCCAAAATAAAAAAATGTCCCTACCCTAAACTAAATTAAATTACAAAAAGTAATCAGCTCTATTACCAGCCCTTAAAAGGGCCTTTTGTGGGGCATTGCCCCAAAGTAATCAGCTCTTTTACCTGTGGAAAAAAGAACAAACCTCCCCATTAAAACCCACCACCCACACACCCCTAATCTAAAACCCACCCTATCCCCCCTTAAAAAAACCTAAGTCTAACCCCCAAGTGGTCCTTTCCTGTCCGGAAGACCGGCGGTGAAGGTCCTGTTCCAGACGGAGAAGTCTTCTTCTTCCAGGAACCAGCTGGCGCGGAGCGGAGGAGTTGAAGACCGATGACCACGGAGCTGAAGACCGTCCTCTCTGGAACTGAAGACCGGAGCCATGGAGCGTGGAGGATCCTCTTCATACGATCGCCGCCGTACACTGAATAGGAATTCAAGGTACGCGATTAAAAATGGCGTCCCTTGAATTCCTATTGGCTGATTTGAGCCTTCAAATTCAAATCAGCCAATCGGATGAGAGCTACTTTAATTCTATTGGATGATTTGAATAGCCAATAGAATAAGAGCTACTGTAATTCTATTGGCTGATTAGAATAGCCAAAAGAATTACAGTAGCTCTTATTCTATTGGCTATTCAAATCAGACAATAGAATTAAAGTAGCTCTCATCCAATTGGCTGATTTGAATTTGAAGGCTCAAATCAGCCAATAGGAATTCAAGGGACGCCATTTTTAATCGTGTACCTTGAATTCCTATTCAGTGTACGGCGGTGATCGTATGAAGAGGATCCTCCACGCTCCATGGCTCCGTTCTTCAGTTCCAGAGAGGACGGTCTTCAGCTACGCGGTCATCTGTCTTCAACTCCGTGCCGGCTGGTTCCTGGAAGAAGAAGAGGTCGCCACCTGGAAGAAGACTTCTCCGCCTGTAACAGGACCTTCTCCGTCGGTCTTCAGGACAGGTAAGGACCACTTGGGGGTTAGACTTAGGTTTTTTTAAGGGGGGATAGGGTGGGTTTTAGAGTAGGGGTGTGTGGGTGGTGGGTTGTAATGGGGGGGTTCTTTTTTTCCCACAGATAAAAGAGCTGATTACTTTGGGACAATGCCCCACAAAAGGCCCTTTTAAGGGCTGGTAATAGAGCTGATTACTTTTTGTAATTTAGTTTAGGGACATTTTTTATTTTGGGGGCTTTGTTATTTTATTAGGGGGTTTAGATTAGGTGTAAACTTTTTTTTATTTTTTGTAATTTAGTGTTTGTTTTTTTTTGTAATTTAGTTTAGTGTATTTAATTATATGTTAGTTTAGATCATTTTAGTTTTTTTTAATTAATTTATTGATAGTGTAGGTGTATTTGTAACTTAGGTTAGGATTTATTTTACAGGTAAATTGGTAATTATTTTAACTAGGTAGCTATTAAATAGTTAACTATTTAATAGCTATTGTACCTAGTTAAAATAAATACCAAGTTAACTGTAAAATAAATATAAACCTAAAATAGCTACAATGTAATTATTAATTATATTGTAGCTATCTTAGGTTTTATTTTATAGGTATTTAGTTTTAAATAGGAATATTTTAGTTAATATTAATATTATTTAGATTTATTGCAATAATAATTAAGTTAGGGGTGTTAGGGTTAGATAGGGTTAATATAGTTAATATATATATTAACTATATTAACCCTAATATAATTAGGGTTAATATAGGTGGCGGCAGTGTAGGGGGGTCAGATTAGGGGTTAATATATTTAATATAGGTGGCGGCGGTGTAGGGGGATTAGATTAGGGGTTAATATATTTAATATAGGTGGCGGCGGTGTAGGGGGATTAGATTAGGGGTTAATATATTTAATATAGGTGGCGGTGGTGTAGGGGGTCAGATTACAGGTAAAAGAGCTGATTACTTTGGGGCAATGCAGTGTAGGGACACTTTAGTATTTTAGGGGGTAATACATTTATTATATTTGGTGGCGGTGTAGGGGGATTAGATTAGGGGTTAATAATTTTAATATAGGTGGCTGCGGTGTAAGGGGGTCAGATTAGGGGGTAGTACATATAATGTAGGTGGCGGCGGGGTAGTGGGCTCACATTAGGGGTTAATATAGTTAAAATAGGTGGCGGCGGTGTAGGGGGATCATATTAGGGAGTAATATAGTTAATGTAGCTGGCGGCGGGGTAGGGGGCTCACATTAGGGGGTAATATAGTTAAAATAGGTGGCGGCGGTGTAGGGGGATCATATAAGGGGGTAATATAGTTAATGTAGCTGGCGGCGGGGTAGGGGCTCACATTAGGGGGTAATATATATAATATAGGTGGCGGCGGTGTTGGGGGCTCACATTAGGGGGTGATACAGTTAATATAGGTGGCGGGGGGGTACGGGAGCGGTGGTTTAGGGGTTAATATATTTATTGTTAGGAGTGAGAGGGGGGATTGCGGATAGAGGGGTATACATGTCGGGCTATGTTTGGGAGGCGTGTTAGACAGTAACGGGAGATTTTAGACTTTAGTCAGCTTTTTTATGCGGCGGCAGTTTCTAAAGTGCCGTAAGTCACTGGCGACTCCAGAAATTTGTACTTACGCAGATTTCTGGACATCGCTAGTTTGTCAGACTTACGGCACCTTAGCAACTGCCGGCGCCGTATATGAGATAGCTCGATGTGCGAGCTGAAACTATGGGCGGCACAGGTTTCCACGCTTGCGCCGAAACCTGCGCCGTATATCGGATCGCGCCCCTGAGCTCACCTAGGATTACTCATTAACAAAGGATACCAAGAGAAGTAAGCAAAATTGGTAATACAAGTAAATTTGAAAGTTGTTAAAAATGTCATGCTCTGGAAACTTTATCTCTTAAAAAGACTGCTAAAACTGTTGAAACGCATTGAGAGATTGTAAAAGGAAACCTTTTATGGATTGATGTTATTAAATTAAGATATTTAAAATTGTCAAATCATAGTGTTTGAATCTGGAACCTTTTAATAAATGAGACTAATAACATCACATAGTCTGTGAGTACCTTCTGTCATGCCCCCATTGGGTCTTGAACTCTGGTCTCTCATGCTGTATCCTAGTGACTTTCTACTGAGCCACCAGAGGGCTTTAGTTGTGGATGCTTTCCTTTTGTTTTCTGCTTTCTCTCTCGGACTCTCTGGCTCCACCTCCTGTCAGCTGTTGGTGGTGTGCAATTATCAACAGACTATTTAAGCCTGTCTGGCTAATGAGTCTTTGCCCTGACATTGAGTGCCTGGCTAATCAGTCTGTGCCTCTGCTTGTGGAAGAATACTTTTGCCGTTTCCTTTCTTGTATTGACCTTGGCTAGTTCCTGATTCTGTTTATGTGTGACCCTTTTGCTTTGAAGCCTGATTTTGGTCTGACCTGCTGGATTTTCTACCTTGCCTGTTTTCTGACCAAGCATCCGGATTTACCTTGTACTGTATTTGCCAGAGAGATAACAATCCTGCTCTTTCCTGCTTTAAGCTACAGCTCCTGAGGCCATGTTATTGCTGCAGTGCCTACACTTTCCTGGTACTCTTTACCTACAGTGTGCATCTTGTCTACTACAACTCATAAGTATTCCTGGTCCTCTGCAATTCCTAATCCTGTGAGTAACCTCTGCTTGCCTGAACTGCCAAGGCCTGTGTTTAACCTCTGCCTGCCTGAACTGCCAAGGCATGTGTTTGTTCTTTCATGAAACCTTGGTCAAATATATTTCAGGCGCTCCAACACAGTAATAAATACTTTTTTACAAAAGTTACTACAATGTATTATGTATGAGCCTAACACACTATCAGGACTAACACCAGCTACATCAGTTAAAACTGCCTCACACAGCAGTGATCAACAGCAGCGATCCTCCTAAGGGATCCCTTTCTGTTACTGAAAAGATCAGGAGGACCCCCCAAGTACTTGTTTTTATTGTGGGTCTGCTAATCATGTCATTTATTTTTGTTCAGTTAGCCCCCCTAAACCTACCAGCTCTGAGAAACAATCTTCCTCTGCTAGATTATGATCTCCTCCTAGGAGAATTTCTAAGACAAAACTATCCCAACTGAAATTTGTGAGCACTACTCCGGGTACTAAGTGTAGCACTACCAGACTCACTGTCCAGAAATCTACTGTATCTGAGCAGAGTTCTTCAGCACCAAAGTACAAGACTGATTTTCATTAACCTAGAAAAAAGACAGATCACTTTGGCATCAGTATACCTTGCACCAGACTGTTCAGCCTCTTGTCCTTCTGATGCTAGCTTTGATTTGGGGGTACAGAATAAAAGACTGCTTCAAACTATGCCTGATAGCATAAAGCAAGGTACTAAGTACAGTGCTATCTACATCCCTGATTTACAACCTGCGGTCTCAGAGCAGTATCTAAAAGGCTATTTCCAGAGCCCCCACAACCTGTTCTCTAAATGACCTTGAATAATCTAGCCATTTGTCACCTTCTGCTGCCTCAGATTTGAAGTCAAACTCTCCTGAATCTTGTACACAGACTTTAGCTCCAGAATATCCTGTTCCTGGTCCTCAGTCACTGCAGAGTAATGCTGACACCATCACGTCTGACTCTGACGCCTACTCCACCATTGAGGAGTTCTCGGAGCCAGAACAAATAATTCCTCAAACTGCTGTATGGAGAAGGGGTCCATCTAAAGCTTGTAATCTCCCTTTGTCAAAATCTTTTTCTGGAGATTTAATTCAAGTAAAGGGACAAGTAATCACAGCTGTTGCTAAGAGTGCTAAAAATCTTGCCACACAAATAGCTGCTGGAAATGCTCTTCCCTCAGAAACTCCTATTATTCTACCATTCTCCACTACTAAGGAAATGTCTGATGGATATTCTACACCTGAGGAAGCATCAGACCAGGAGGAGAATACTTTGGAATATACCAGTAAGCCACAGACTGATCTTGCTGCTATCAGAAGATCTAATTATCCCAAAGTTTATCAACAGACGTTTTCTGGCCTTGTTGAGGTAACTCCAGTTCAGACACGTACACCCTCACTAAATGATGTGCTTCCTCCACCTCACCTGGGTATGGTATATCCATTTTCTGCTATTTAAAAATTGGTAGAAGCTAACAAGCAAGCATCTTTGCCTTACAGTTCTGTTTGCAGTCTGTTATCCCAGCTTCTGAACGGCAAGCTTATAACTTTGTTGTTTGGAAATCCTCCCTTCAGCCACTATTATGGGAGATATTACTTGCCTGTTGCAAAACTGTAAAATCAGAGACATTCATTTGGTCAGAGACTTTAAAACTGGAGAATTTCAATGCAAATGCTGTGTGGTTTTGAAAGAACAAACATCTCTACAGGAGGCATTAACTGTTGAGGGTATCCCACTCCAGCATAGGAAGTTTTGCATCAAGGTCAGTAAAATGCAATGCCAACCTTTACTGTACGTGTCTTCTGCCAGTCTGTCTGTGATGCATGTGGAGACTCTTCCTCCAGGATGTGTAAAAGCCTCTGACTGAGCCAGCATCTGCTTTGAAGCCCTTCAAGTCTATTAGAAAGCTAAAGCCGCCCAGATGTCGGCCTTGGGACAGGGGTCCTGTAATGCCCCTATCGGGTCTTCTGCCAGTCTGTCTGTGATGCATGTGGAGACTCTTCCTCCAGGATGTGTAAAAGCCTCTGACTGAGCCATCATCTGCTTTGAAGACCTTCAAGTCTAGAAGAAAGCTAAAGCCGCCCAGATGTCGGCCTTGGGACAGGTGTCCTGTAATGCCCCTATCAGGTCTTGAACTCTGGTCTCTTATGTTGTAGCCCAGTGACTTTCCACTGAGCCACCAGAGGGCTTTAGTTGTGGATGCTTTCCTTTTGTTTTCTGCTTTCTCTCTCTGGCTCCACCTCCTGTCAGCTGTTGGTGGTGTGCAATAATCAACAGACTATTTAAACCTGCCTGGCTAATCAGTCTTTGACCTGACATTGAGTTTTCTCAGTGTGTGCCTCTGTTTGTGGATGAAGATCATTTTGCAGTTTACTTTCTGGTATTGACCTTGGCTAGTTCCTAATTCTGTTCATGTGACCCTTTTGCCTTGAAGCCTGATTTTGGTGTGACCCGCTGGATTTTCTACCTGGCCTGTTTTCTGACCAAGCCTCCGGATTTACCTTGTACTGTTTTTGCCAGAGAGATACCAACCCTGCTAGTCTGACCTTGTTTCCTGCTTTAAGCTGCAGCTCTGGAGGCCATCTTATTGCTGCAGTGCCTTAACTTTCTTGGTTCTCTTCAGCTACAGTGTGTACCTAGTCTACTGCAGCTCATAAGTACCCCTGGTCCTCTGTAATTTCTATTTCTGTGAGTAACCTCGGCCTGCTTGAACTGCCAAGGCCTCTGCCTGCCTTAACTGCCAAGGACTGTTTAACCTCTGCGTGCCTGAACTGCCAAAGCCTGTGTTTAACCTCTGCCTGAGCTGCCAAGGCCTGTGTTTAACCTCTGCCTGAGCTGCCAAGGCCTGTGTTTAACCTCTCCTTGCCTGAACTGCCAAGGTCTGTGCTCAGCCTCTGCTTGCCTGAAGTGCCATCGCTCAGCCTCTGCTGTATCCTGTGTTCAAGCAACTCTTATACATGGTCTTGCAAGTATTCTGCCTGTGATACCAGTTTCTGTATTTCTCATTCCTAAAAGTAAGAAAGCTACATTAGCCCAATTCAATAAACTAGAGCCTGAACCGAATATGCCTCTGCTAATGAGTTTCACTCTCCAGACCCGTCACCAAGTGTGAGACCTTGCTTTTAGTGCACCCAGTCATTTTGCTGTACTACACTATTATGGATCCTTCTTTCCATGTGAGTGTATAGCGGCGGCGAAGGCCTTCTTCAAATTTTACTTAAGAGAAGGAAAGTGCCGTTGTGTTTCTGCAACTTGTGAAGTTCAGCAAATGGAGAGGCTGAAGCATGCTGTGTCTTAAATTTTAAGGGAAGTTTATGAACTTGTCATTACCTGTATTATGTACTTTTTGTTATATATATATTGTAAATTTATCCTTAACCTGTAAAGTTGTGTGCTTGTGCACCTGACTCAGTAGATCCTAAACCCATGCAACTTGCAAACTTTTTTCAGCAACAGTCATCCATCATGAGAAAGACCAAATGTTCTTTCTTCTTCTTTACAAAATAACTGTTCAGGATTTAAAAGGAGTCTAGTTATACAGGTAAAACAAATGGAATCTTTGTATGATTCAAAATATTAAGCCAAATCATTTATTGAATTATTACCATTAGCACCAGTTATTACCTCTTTGGGTACCATCATTCACCAGTAAACCTAATGACACAATAAAGACACACATTTATATTCTGAATTACAAATTCCATTTTATTGTTTGTATCCTTTTTTTTTCTTCAAATTGAATTACTTTATCTCACACTTCAGCTAATGAAAAGATTGTCACTTATAATGGGTAGAAAAAGGTGAGCTGTACCAGCAAGCAGGTAAACAAAGTTATTCTAGATCTGGAAAGCTATGGAATGCAGGTTCAGCTCATACACAGATAACAAGGTATAAACAAGTCTTTATGCAATACAGACTTACAAAACAATACACTTCTCTTCACAATATTTTCACAGAATTCTGCACAGCAATCTTGTAGAAAAAGTAGAACTAAGCAACGTCAAAAAAATTAGTTGCTTAGTATGGTATATATTACTTTAAATTAGCCTGCTCATTGCACAGAGACAGTGTGGCAGAAATATTTCAGAAACATATTGAAAATAAAACTTCTAGAATGCTAATGGTAACAGTAACATAGAACTTCTAGATAACGATGGAGAATGTTTGTTTTCTATGAGGTGAGGTCTGTTGGATCTGTAACTAAAGTAATGTGTAATATTAAAGAATACACGTACATTTAATGTTGCATTTTTAATATTACTGGATGTATATCAACACACATGTAAATAATTATATATATATATATATATATATATATATATATATATATAATTATTTTTTTCCCCATGAGTGATGTAACATCAGCTCCATCGACATATCAACAGTAATATCTTTCACAAGTCAGGGATTGTTTTGTTGATCAATGACATATAATTAAGTTAGCAAAATATTCTACCAACATGATGAAACCGTGATTTGGGGAAAACGTTACGCAATTTAGAATAATTATTTTAATTTACCCATCAAGTGTCAGCATTGCAAAAGTATAACCATTTGGAAAAAGAGCTACAGTATGACATAAAATGTAAGAAAGATAGCAAAGTTTAAAATGCCCATATTAATTACCCTTAATCACTTAATTAAAATCAAGGTCATAGAAAGCTAGGCCCAGTCACTATGAAAGGCCTAAAATCATTTTTGTAGCCACCATTAATTTAGCGTATTTTCCCAATACACAGATGAAAATAGACTTTTACTTAGGACTAAAAAATATATAAGTTTATATATTTACTTTTTAACTACAGAAGCAAGCAGCTATTATGTGTCCGCTTGTTACTCGTCCTTAGATCCACAAGAAAAAAAGTAAAGCAAAGTCTACAAAAATAGCAATTAACTCTAAAAATAGTTTGCTGATTTAAGAGTTTCATTTAAATTACATTCAGGTGTAATAGAACTATTTATAACAAACAATGCATTGGAGGTTTCCTAAATAGGTCGGTATTTAAAGTCTGTTTGCAACAGGACATAGACAGATTCAGTGCTTCAGTACAGTGTGTGCATCCCTGGATCAGTATCTTGTCTGATATTCATGGTGCCAGCGATTAAAGTCATTGTAGAACAGCACAATGCTTCCAGATGCCATGCCGGTCATTATGCACCTGCAAGAACACAGACAATCATTTAGGCATGCATTTTGTACGCATTTGCATATTTTTACCCAGAGTCCACTGCTCTAGAGGAACGCACTGCTAGTTCAGGTTTTCTGTGGAGGGGTCTACAATTTGGCTATACAATGACCTTCAGAGTCTGTATACAATTAAATAACTTTAAAGCCCTATCTATGCACATTATTTTAATTATAATAATAATTGCATTACAGAAACATTGGTCCAGCAGTGCTACCTAAAAGCAACAGTATTTAAACTAGAATATTGCACAGTGAAAGCCAATTCATTAACTAGACATGAAACTAACAGATTATCTTTTGATGCATTTAACGGTGGGCATCTTACAGTGATTTGCAGTTTCTAATTCTTTTGAAAGAAATATGTTGCTATGCTGACAACAATATCTGTTGTTTTGTTTTTAATGCTTATGAAGTCTCACTGTCAACTAGCAGTGCTCTGGGAGTTCTTCATCAGCCAGTAAGCAGCTGTCCCTAAGGACAAGTATGCACTTATAAACCTGTTTAATAAGCATGATAGATGTTATCATATTTAAAAGGGATATGGGAGTCAAAATCAAACTTTCATCATTCAGGTACAATTTTAAAAAAAGTTTCAACAAATTATACCAAGAGAATGAGGTTAATTTGGTAGCAGAAGTAAATTGGAGTTTTTCCCTCTAAATTCTGAAGGTTTAATATTGAGTTCCCTGGACACAAATGTTTACTTGATAAATGTGTTCTGACACACATTTAAATCCAGGTGTCTTTAAGCTTTTTTAGACCAGGGACACTGTTTTTTTTTCCACTTGCATGTGCAGTGAAGTCTCTGAAACCCCCAGACATTTTCATATATTAGTTCCCCAAGGAGAGATGGGCAATAATACATCTTGTAGAGAAGTGGTGCAGTTTATATGTTGTAAGAAAGGAGAGGAGAAAAAACAAACAAAGTGGAGAACCACAGTTCCACCATCTGCCTCAGGCTGTGCCTTAATTCTTTAACCTGGAAATGTTATTTAAATAATTCATAAGATCAAGATCGTTAAGAACCCTTCATTCAAGGGTTAAAATAAAATATTAATTAATTTACAAGAAATGTGTCCTCCAGTATGTTTGCAGATTACTTTTATATTACAAAATAATTATTTCTATTCCTAATTATAATAAAATTGGCAACATATTTTTTTGCCCTGGCACATTCCTGACAAAATATTGATGTTCACGAGTATTTTTGTAGCACTATAGGACTCTGTTAGTGTAATGGTTACACAATGTTTGTCAATAAAACGTTTTAAGAGGAACAAACGTACATTTTAATATAATTACGTTCCTAGTCCCAACACACTTGACAAATAATAATAATAACAATTGACTACATTTAAACAAGACTTATTTAACAAACGTCTACTTTGCATATTAAATTAGTATGGCTTAAGCAAAAGCATATCTGATTAAAGAATCAACAAAAGGATAGAGAAATAATGAAGTCTGCAAAAATATATGTCAAATGCACCTTTGGTCGAAAGACACTGCCATGGATCGGATCCCTGCGTCACAGCCTGGATAAGCAAAGAGCTGCTTCAAGTTAGAAACCTGCCACACCATAACCACTCCGTTATCCCCTCCAGTAAGCAGGTACTGTCCGTCCCGACTGAGAAGTATTGCCTGAAAGGTGAAGTACAACACAAATCAATTTCGTTTTTAAATTCTTCCATTTTGTTTGCTTAAACTTTAATTAAGAGACAGGAAATGTAGCTTAACAGGGTATGCATGCATTTTGTTACCATATAGCAGGAAAACCTTCCATAATGACAACCAAAACGTGATTATTAAATAAACAAACATCATCAAGTAAAATAAATTCCCATTGGAACCTTTATATTACTCTACCAGGTGTTACAGGGGTGAAGTAACACATTTTTAACAAGTGACTCCAGTAATGGAATAATATGTTAGTTCTTCTGATGAACTGCACCAGAACCTATAACACACTATATGACTGAACTGCACGTTTTATACTAACTACATAAAAAAGGCAAGGGAGTGTGCATCTGGCATGTATGTATAGGCACAGTCATGTTATTTTCCTATTTAGTTTCAAGCAGTTTACTGTAAAATCTCATGGGATTTCAGTGAAATCTCACAAGATAACAGCAAAGCAATGCATTACCTTAGCACTGCTGATGGACTTTTTTCTTTTTTTTTTTTTAAACTTGCAGCTGGACAGCAGCTGAAGTACAACTGTTCACAGAGCACTTACTTAATGAGCTGAAGACCTTGTTAGGTAAAATATATTTCCTTTTTACACAGAGGGATGTTTACAGTTATGCTGCATCACTTTAAGGTGATTTAGCATATGAGTATTATGTCCCTTTAAGCAGCGGTAGATACAGCCAGTGAGAAGACTGCTGCCCACCCTATTTACTTCCTACTATGTTCTCTTCTTTGCTGCATGTCTTTCCAGATCACATCAATTCTTATTTAGGAAGTCAGGCAGACAAGGAACATGCACAATATAAAGATAATGGAATAATTATTAACCTGACAATTAGATAACAACTTTTTAGCGCTGCGGAATCTGTTGGCGCTCTACAAATAACCGATAATAATAATAACAACTTAAGGATAGACTGGGGAACCTTACTGTGCTTTATAGCTACTTATTTTGTGCCTTGCAGTTAGTATTTAAATACGTTATACAATTTTAACCTTTACTGTCCCTTTAATATCAAATGTATTAAATAATTATTGTAGGAGTTAAATGACAACTTTGTTCTATTGTGGATATATTCAGAAATGCTAACACAACATGTAAAAATAGACACATTAATATGCACATAAATGAACCAAAAATAAAAAAAAACAATACAATGGTTTACAGCCTCAAACTACCCAAGTCCCTGATGAAATGAATGGAAGTTGTCAAATCACATGTGCTTTTAATGGACTGTAGTACTGTCATCAAAGTTGGTTATTTGACATCAGCATTTCATAAAACATTACCATCTGCTCATACAGAGGATAAAACAAAAAAACTGCACAACACTCTGAGCTCTGGTTAGTAAAACTAGGAAGTATTAAGATAAATGCATGATATGTTTCTCCTTGCATCATTTAAACTGGCAAATATGAAATATTTCATAAGCCATATACTTATTTGATCATAAGCTAAATCAATACTCATTTTGGTCCCTCATTTGCTCTATTGGCAATCTCCTGAGGCTATTTTGAACTTGCAGTGATTGCCATGACAAATAATTATTTGCTACATTTAGAAAATTCATCTGCAGAAAATCCATTAACCTTTTGGTCATGGTTCACTAGTGTTTTATATGCTGGGCTCTTCACAAGAGCAATGCTAGACTAGGAGGCAAATTAAAGTCATTAATCTTTAACCCTTCAACAACCAGAGAAAGTGGTTTCACTGTTATCTTTATTAAATTAAAGCAATAAAATGTATTATTTAAACCCTATCTATTTAAGCGACCCAGCAATCTGCAAACATATTCCTCACAAATGGTGCACCATTTATACGTATATCAATATAACTCAATAGGCCTCACATTCTCCAAAACAGAGACATTTTCCTGTAGATTTACTTTCATTCTGCACACAGCATAAACTAGAGCATGGTTTCCTATTATAAAGGGAACCATTTAGAAAAAGGTATTTTTGATGAGTAGTAGGATATGAAATATGTTGTAAAACTTCAGCTTCACTGACTTGCAACCAATTAACAATAACGTATTCTGGGACCAGTTATCTAAAAGGTATCTGGGCTTCTCATTAGGACTAGTGCTAAAGAGTCCCTGGTAGAATTAAAGGCAGCTTTTACCTTGCAAACAGTGTGTCTCGCAAGTGTGTCTTCTCTACATTTAGGTATCTGAATGAGCTGCTTACAGGACAATAGAGGTCACAAACATTTGTATAAAACAAATAACTAAGATAAAAGCAGTAAAAACGTGTATTGTTAAATTGCATTTAAATTTTTAGCAAAAATCATATTTTATGGAAACATTTGTATTAAAAAACAAAAAAAAAAAAACTATTTGATGCACACAGTATAGATTATAAAAAAAACTACACTGCAAATGCAGAAAACACTGAGAAATCGTTGCTTGTAAAACAAAATTCAAAGTGTAATGTTTTCCTTATTGTAAAATGAGTTTTCCCGCCTGTGCTAATGGGCCGAACAGGGGCGTTCTATGGGTGTGGCTGAAAGTTCTCTCTCAGGTCTGGTGTATTCTCTAAACATTTTCTCATATAGTAAAGTTTTCAATAAGAGATCCAGAGATCTATAACATATTCAAATATAAATGATATGTCCAGTAAGTGACGTGAATAAATCAGATGGTCTTGAAAAAATCCTCAAAGTGAAAAAAACAATATATAGTGTAACTCTGTGATGTACCCAGTGGTAAAGAGAATGTGTTTAGACGGTACCCTACTCACATGAGATGGAGCTATAGTAAGCTCATTCACTGCACAGACCTGCTTTTATACTGGCAGGCAAACAGTCTCCCAAGGGCTTCAAGAAGAACAATTTATTAAAATATACATATAAAATACAATAAAACATCCAATACACCAACATACATATGCTTGATCATGGAGTCCACATTGATCATCACTTAAGGTTCCTGTGACTGCACAGGTTTAAATTTCCTCTGGTTTCATCTGCGCACTATCTTCCTTGAAAAAGCTGTTGGTTAACGGTAAAACGTACGTCGTATTTTATCTCCCTCCAGGGACTCATCCATTTATACCCAACTACATCAGAAAAGGAGTGTAGACCCTGCAGGTACTGGAAGCGGAGATCGAGAGCGGTGTGAACGCTGCCCTGTATCCGCATCCATCCGCATTAGGGGTAAATCACTTGCAGTTAATATTGACTGCTCCTAGAAAGAACTCTGATCACGCATATGTATGTTGGTGTATTGGATGTTTTATTGTATTTTATATGTATATTTTAATCAATTGTTCTTCTTGTAGCCTTCTAAGCAGCAGGCTTCTAAGCAGCATGCCCCCTTTCCCTATACTTTACATTGTCCATTTTAAATAAAGTTGCACGGTGACATTGCAACGTCATTGCGCATGATGTCACCACACAAAACGCGAAGCCCCGGTGATACCTGTCACTATACAGGCCCGATCGCCGGGGTAGGAGCCTCCAGATCTCCCTCAAGGTGCCTATACAGGCCATGAGCCGTCGTTAGCACCTGAGTGAGACAATTTGCGATGGCTCCTTAAAGGGACATAAACCCCCCAAATTTTATTTGATGATTCAGATACAACATACAGTTTTAGACAACTTTCCAATTTACTTCTATTATCAAATTTTCGTTGTTTTCTTGTTATCCTTTGTTGAAAAGGAGTATGCATGTGTCCGTAGCACTATATGGCAGCAGTTTTGCAACAATGTTATACATTAGCAAGAGCACTAGATGGCAGCCCTATTTCCAGTCATTTAGCACATTACATACCTAGGTATCTCTTTTTTTTTTTTTAAGGTAAACTTTTTTTATTGAGGATATATTTTAATATACAACCTTTCGGTAATAAAAATTAAGACAGTGTCAATATTCAACAATGCATGAAAGGTACATACATAAGTGCAGGGTTCTGTAAATACAGACAACAAATGAGAGTGTAGACTTCTCCCTGTAGGGAAATCCTCGTTTTTACAGAGGTCACCTTTTTGAATAGACAATGACTTTTCAGGGATATACAATCATATATTATTATATTACAAAGGTGCTTTCCTTGGATCAACAAACCAGTCAATGGAAGTGAACAAATAGTGTAATTTAAACTAGTACATTACATCTCGGACCCCTATTAGTATGGGGGGCCTTCCGGCCCCTCTCCGCCTGTTGATTGTCAATCAGTATGATAGACTACTATCTTAGTATCTAGAGAGGTGTAGGGATAAGAGGTGAGAGAAAGAGAGAAAGGTGGGGTGAGGGGTGGTGGTGGCTGGAGGGGATACTTTCCTATTCATCTCCCCATTTCTGAGTATTTAGGTGGGGGCTAGGCGAGCGAGCATGGACTCCCAGGGTTCCCAAATTAAACAGTAATTGTTCAGCTGGCCCTGTTCCCTAGCAACGTAGTTTTCCATATTTTTGAGGTAGTTCACACCCTCTATCACACTCTGTAGTCTGGGGGGTTGGCTCTTTTTCCAATTTCTAGCTACAAGCAATTTAGCAGAAATTAGGATATAAATCAGGAGATTACGCTTGCCTTTAGGGAGCTTATCTACTCCTAGATGCAATATGGCCAGAGCTGGGCTTAAGGTTGGCGTCAACTCCAAATCTTTACAAATCTTTTCTACTTTCTGCCAATAAGTTGTCAATTTAGGGCAGGTCCACCAAACATGGATGGGGGACCCCGGCTCTCCACACTCCCTCCAACACAACTGCGAGTGCTCAGGGTAGAGTTTCTGTAATTTTGTGGGAACTAAGTGCCATCTGGTGATTACCTTTAAGTATAGCTCATATAGTGTGACGCAGTGAGTTGCCTTTTTCGTTAAACTAATGGCCTTACCCCAGGAATCTGGCGCAAATGTAGTTTGCAAGTCTCTCTCCCAGGCAGTCATATGAATTGTTTTTGGAATAGTCTCTTCCTCTAAAAGACAGTGGTAGTGTACTGTAAGGGGTTTATATTGTTGGGTGTTGGCTGTCCACCGTGTCTCCTAGATGGTCAGGTCCCTCAGTGAATCACCTAGAAAGCCCCAAGATTTCATTAGCGTACTAAGTCTCAGTAAGTCAAAGTGGAGTTTGGGGGTCAGTGCGGGAAGGTCTAGCATGTCCCTGTGTGTCTTTAACTGTCCATTACAGTAAAAGTCTCCCACGTTGTTTATGCCTGTAGCAGCCCATGCATTAAGATGTGTGTTAAGTAGTCCCACTAGGAGACCCCTTATTGGATGAATTGGCGAGGGGTGTGGGGCCACAAGTTTATTGTGTCTCAATTTAGCCCAAGCACCCTTTCACTATGTTGTTCGCAACATGGACTTTGGATTGCCAATGTGGGGGCACCCAAAGCAAATCTTCTAGGTTAGTGAATGCTGGCAGTGAGGCTTGTTCTAGTTCTCTCCACCTTGCCGGGGGGAGTACCTAGGTATCTCTTCAACAAAGAATAACATAAAAAGGAAGGAAATTTGATAATAGAAGTAAATTGGAAACATTTTCAAAATTGTATTCTCTATCTGAATAATGAAAGAACAATTTTGGGTTTTGTGTCTCTTTAATGTAGAGCAAACGTACAAGAAGAATGTGCAGCAGGCTGAGGGACTGTTACACTTTTACTGGGTTTAAACCATGACTCGGCGTTACAGAATTTTGTGTCGCTATACAAATAAATAATACAAAATTAT
The DNA here is from genome assembly GCF_027579735.1 of Bombina bombina. Classification (NCBI taxonomy): domain Eukaryota; kingdom Metazoa; phylum Chordata; class Amphibia; order Anura; family Bombinatoridae; genus Bombina; species Bombina bombina. The sequence continues at coordinate 1,093,863,191 of NC_069500.1, forward strand.
TTCATAAAGTACATTATTTCCACACTATGATATTCCTTTAAAAAGCTGTTTTACAATAATGCATTATTCTTGGTCATCATAGACACTGGGATATCCCTTTAAAAAACGGTTTTACAGTAAAGCATTATTCTTGGTCATCATAGACACTGGGATATCCCTTTAAAAAACCGTTTTATGGTAATGCATTATTCTTGGTCATCAGACACACTGGGATATCCCTTTAAAAAACGGTTTTACAGTAATGCATTATTCTTTGGTCATCATAGACACTGGGATATCCCTTTAAAAAAAACTTTTACAGTAATGCATTATTCTTGGTCATCATAGACACTGGGATATCCCTTTAAAAAACAGTTTTACAGTAATGCATTGTTCCTGGTCACCATGGACACTAGGATATCCCTTTAAAAATCTATTTTACAGTAATGCATTATTCCTGGTCATCATGGTTTTAGCACTTCTGCCTCTCTAGGTTTTTCTCTGCTTTAATTATGCGAAAGAATTTCCCTTGAAACAATACTGTACAGTGCTGTACATATTTATGTGCTTCTTTTGCATTCTTAAAACACTGGAAAATTCTTTAGTGATGAAGAAACAAGACTCAAAAAGGAAAAAATATTACATTTAATGTGTATGAGTCAGCAAATTTATACCTGCACTGTGTAATATCAAGTGCAGAAAGAAATCAAAGGATGAACTGAAGATTACAGATATTCTGTCTAAGGGAGTAAACCACATATATCAAGAGCAATGTGAGAATGTACTAAAGAATGTACTATAAGTGATGCAATATAAAACAGTGTATGGCTAAATTGGTCTTTGAGCAAAACAAACAAGTTATTGGACCAAGTGAAGTCCATATGTAAAAGTACTAGATGTTTCTCTTTTTTGGTAATTGTCTGAAAATGTATCTTTATCAAAAAGTATAATGAACTCTTTAAGGAGGAGGGGTTAAGTACCTTAAAGATGGGAGTTAGACACTGGCCATTGACACACAGTGTCCCTGATTGGTTCAGAGGGATTGTAGCAGCGGGAGCACCAACTGGCTTACTGCACATGTACTATGACAGGTCACATAAGAATTTGTGTGCTGAGAAGTTTAAACATATGTACACATAAACCCAGTCCCTACAACTTACAACTTTGTTGTGTCTATTGACAGGTCACATAAGAATTTGTGTGCTGAGAAGTTTAAACATATGTACACATAAACCCAGTCCCTACAACTTACAACTTTGTTGTGTCTATATAAGCCTTCAGATGGTGGTTAGTCAGTTAAGGAAGTTCAGCAGTAAAAAGTTTTGAAATTGTGGTAGAGTAGATGTGTAATTGTATTATTATGCTGCCATAAATCGTCAGGTAATAAATATATGAAAGCACAATGAAAATGTGAGATAAACAAATTACATGTGTACATGTCACATGACATGAAGTTTAGAGTGTGTCGGATGCACAGTGCAGAATAAAAATCGGAAGGTATTTCCAGGGACGCACACAAAATGGGAACTGGTAAAATTCAGAACTAATTTACAGAGCTGCAAAGTGTCAGAAGACTTTGATGGCATGATATGCTACTAGTAAAAAGTTATTAAAAACAAAAAGAAACAAGGCCAAGTGAAATAGTCAGAAACAGGGTGGGGAGTAAAAAAGTTAGATGCTTAAAAAGTAACTTTTCAAATACAAATTTAGTATATCATTAATACTCATTGTTAACATATTGCACAAAGCATAATTCTTTGCTGCTCTAGATGAGAATATAACTAATAACTGAATCATATGCAGATATGCATCTCCTGATTGGCTAATTTGCCATATCTTCATCTATAGTGTTGGAAATTTCCATTAGTCCTGGACTAAAAAAACTAATATATTAGATAAGAATTTAGGCTTTTTGTTATATTATAGATTGAGTTTACTGGTAACATTTTACCTCACAGGTAAACTCTAGTAAGATTTTCTCACCACTGTTCATCATTTATTGCACTGGAGCATGCTTGGGCGCATTACTTTGACCTTGAGTCTTTGCATACATTAAACACGCCGTGATAGAAGAGAAAAAAATACATTATTTTTAACTAGAATGGCCCCTTAACATATCAACAAAGTTTTGTTAATTTTTTTTTGCATAGTTGAACAATAAAGAAATATCACTGATCCACCAAATTAAACCACCAACTACAACTTACAAGACTAATTGAATACAATTATAATCTTAAAGTTTATCCATCTTAATATATATCTCAAACTAAAATCCCACAAAAATACAGTAGATTTCTTTGTTGGGTTATATAATGTACATACAGTAAAATACACTGATGCAGAAAGCAAGAAATGCAATAAGGAAAATGGAGACACAAAAATAAGTCTGAAAAAAAAACTATTTGTGTTGTTTGTTTCCACTACTTAAAAAAATCATTTATTTTTTTTACTCCCTGAATCACAGCAAGGGAGCAGCTACTATGCCCACTCAGATCATAAAACAAAGCAAATAATTGGATCCCTCGGGTTGCAAGGGTTAGTGTCTTTGCCTCAGGTAACACAGCTCAATTTTAGGAGTGGATTTCCTACTCCATCCAAGTTATTGGTTCTGACATCTAAACATTGCATGGTCGATGTGCTTTGACAAGCTTCTGGCTGGGACTATGGTGGGCAACGCAGTATTTAAAACAAAAACAGGTGTATGATGTTGATTAGGCTCTGAGTTTCTCCAGGCAGTCTGGAGGTCTCTTGATAGTTTTCATGTTGCAGGCTACAAGAAAGTAAATTAGAATTCTGTCCTGCGTCTGATGATTGTAAATTGTTACTTTTGTCGACATCCTGTGGCTCAGGCTTACCATGACACATGAAACACAACCTGTTTAAGTCCCCTCATTCAGTCAATGGCAGCCAGTGTTGACCTTCAGGTTTCCTTGCTTTGACCTCTAGTCCCCCTCCCCCTCCTTCAGTCTGGCACATCCATGGGCAGGTACCGCTCATTGGGGGAGCTTGGCTTTAATCACACAGTTGCCACTTGCCTGCTAGCATGATAAAGTGCAGAAGCAGTTGGGAGGAAAAGACTGTGGATTGTTTAAGTCTAAAACCCAACAGGGACTGGAAAAAAAACTCCACGGCTGTAGTACACATGTGCTTGACTGGACTGCAGAGAGCGGAACTTCCCTTGCCTCAAGCTACAAACTCCAGCTTCCAGCACAGACTGAAATACTGCAGAAATTGTTTTAGCCAGCAAGGGATTTCACGATATCTTACAGATTTATTAACATGGTTGACAACATAATCACAACTGAAAGTGACAGATTATCAACATTATTATTGCAACAGAAACAAGAGAAAAAGAGAGAGGAAAAAAATAATAAAAACAAATTCTGAGCCATGAGCCAACATGTAATCTTGCCCTTTTCAAGGGTATGTACAAATGTGGCCTAACAAAGATGTTGAACTTGCATAATGGCAACATTAAAACGACAGTAAAGTCAAAACTAAACTTAAATTGATTGGATAGAGCGTTAAACTTATCTTTCCAATTTACTTCTATTATCAATTTCGCTTAGTTCTCTTGGTAATCCAAGGTGAGCACAGGAGCGTGCACGTGTCTTTAGCAATGTTATGCATAGCTCCAAATACTGCTCTCCTAGACTGCTATAGACACATGCACTCTCCTAAGCTCCTATCAGCCTACCTAGGTTTAATCTTCAACAAAGAATATTAATATAACAAAGCAAATTTGATAATAGAAGTAAATTGTAAAGTTGTTTAAAATTGCACGCTCTATCTGAATCATGGACGTTTAATTTTTACTTTACTGCCCCTTTAACAATCTCAAAACAAGTTTAGATAGTGAAATATGATGGTATATTGTCAAAATTCATTTTTTCATCATTTATAAGAGTATATTCAGTTAAAATAAACAAATCGCTGAATCACATGATAAAGCCGTGATAGTGTGTGTGTGTGTGTATATATGTGTATATATATATATATATATATATATATATATATATATATATATATATATATATATATATATATATATAGATACATATATATATACACACACACACATATATACATATACACACAAACATGGGTGGAAAAATATCACTTTAGTTTAAAAGCTACCAGGCTAGAAGGGAAATTATTTTTAGTAACTAATAAAACTCAAACAGAGCAATTTAAGATAAATAACACAAGCTTCTATCTATGATCATCATTCTGCTGGTTGTAATATCGCTAGGCATTCTGGTAGATGTTCTACAAATCGCTTCAATGGACCCCTGTTTGATTATATACATTGTAAAATGTATATTGCTCTTTTAAGGCTGCATTTATGCATAGGCAAGACTTAAAGGTGCAGCAGCAATGCCAAGGCACTAAGTCCTATCCTTCCATGTATACAATATTCATCCTCACCTTGAATTTAGGGAACGTATCATGCCAGACTAGTTAGAGAGACAGATAAGGTGCTTGAGGGAGTAAAATAGATGATAGCAGCAAAAATGAAATAGTGTATATGTTACAGCTAAAGTGCAGAAATTGTTTACCTAGGTAAATTAACTGATTTGCTCAGTTAAAGTGCGGAATCCGCACTTTACCTAGGTAATGTGCACATTAACGGCTTCCGTGTAGTTAAAGTTGGAAAAGTTTGTTTCTCTCATGTAAACTTTTGAAAAAGAAGCCGAAGAATGTTCCGATTTCGGTAGAGGGCAGATACTCTCCAGAGTGCTCTGTTCTAATCAGAGTCTCGGGCGCCGCAACTGACTCTGGGGACCTTACCATGGGTCCCAGCCTGCATGTCTTGAAATTCTCTGTCTGGGAAATTATCTATTGAATCTATCTATTTATTATAGATTCGATAGATAGATAATTTCCCAGACAGAGAATTTCAAGACGTGCGGGCTGGGACCCATGGTAAGGTTCCCAGAGGCAGTTGCGGCGCCCGAGGCTCTGATTAGAACAAAGCACTCTGGAGCGTATCTGCCCTCAGCCGAAATCGGAACATTCTTCGGCATCTTTTTCAATAAACAGTTTACATGAGAGAAACAATCTTTTCTAAAAAAGCTAAAGTGCTTGAAAGTGTATTATTTGTTTTTCAACTGTATTATCACAGATACATTACAGCTAGAATGGCAGATATTTTACATTCTCAGTACGATGTTCTTACATTTATTTGTGCTCATTGCATAATTCCACAATGGGTTGCAGGTTTACTGTTAACACCTATCATGTCTTAGCAATAAGTTTTAATAGTAAGCAATTAACTGCGTGAAGGGAAGTCGATTCTGTAACAATTCAGAATGCAGAATGGGAAATATACAATGCTTAGAAGTGTAGAAGCCAAGATGCTAATACATGCAAAAACAGAATGACAGCAGTTGTTATACCCTTGGGAAAACTACTATAAACTTAAGAAGTTGAAGTGTGTATGGGCAATGAATGATGCATAAAGTGCGCTGCACTGCCCTTTAAGATTTTGTTTTTACCTCCATTTTCAGAAGGAAGTGCCCCAGGCTCTCTAAAAAAACGTGATATGAACTGATTATCATAGGAAAAACCATGGGACTCCCTTTAGTTTATATATATATATATATATATATATATATATGTTACCGATAAAGTGCATTTTTTGCACTTTAACAAGTGCCTAGTAGGTAATGTGCAGATTACCTAGGTAATTTGAGAAATGAAACAATTTTTCTGCACTTTAAAGGATCACCCTAGTTAATCTGCACATTACCTAGATAATCTGCAGAATAACTGATTTCTGCACTTTAGCTGTAACATATATAGAAATATAGAACTACTGCAAGCAGAACTACCTGTTTCCTTGGGACCATTCCAACATTCTGCAAGTGTTATCTACACACTCAGATTTCCTAACTGTACAGGTATATTTCACTGACACATTTTAAATGAGTTCCATTTATAAAAATGATATTCAGCTTTTGAGCCCCAGCGGTACAGGCTTGCATAAGCTTTTTACTTAAAGCGACATTAAACACTAAATACAATTTATAAGCGCAGTATTGAGGTAATTCCCCGCCAATCTTTTGTCATGGGTGCCACCATGTTGAAAATTAGCTTTCACTGCATTCCAGTGCTGATGTGTTTGCACAATAGCAGCAACCCTGTTTCAGAATCCTGTAGTGTAACCTAGGTTATATAATGGTGGCATCCATTATTAGTGGAAGGATGCATGAAATGTATTTAGTTTTTAATGTTTTTTTTTTAACTTTGCCACCACCTCAAGGGTGGTCAGATCAAACCAGGATGATTGACACGCCCAGCTCTTGCACAATTGTCTGCGCGAGCGCAGGGGGAACGGCTGCACAAGCAATGGTAAATAAAGGCAGTGGATATTGCCTGATCGCTGCAATGCAGGGTAGGTGGGTTCCCGGACTACAATAAATGGGCCTCACCTTCGTATTTTATGTAAGGTGCTATCATTCCCAGCATTCATTCTAATAGACGTAAAAATAAAAAATAAACTTTTCCTGTAATATAATTTTTAAGCTGCCTTTGTATGCTTAATATAAAACACTTCTAAACATAAATGCCATGATGTTTGTGCTTTATTTAAAAATACAATAAATGAGAAAACTTGCTTCCTTGGCAACACTACAATGACCGAAAACACTAGACTCTTCTAAAAACCGTTATAAGAGTTCTTCAAACAGGATTTTGCAGTTTTAGAAACCAATCTAACTTTAAAACCATCTATTCTACTTCAAGCCTTTACCTCAGTTTTTGAATGACTTCAACCAGAAAACCCATTAAATACTTTTCCATGAGCACCTACACTAATTTTATTTGAAATCCATCGGAGAAATGTTATGCACCATCTTTAGCATGATTTTTGTACAACTGTTTGCACTATATGCATGCCCAGTTTTAAAATGTTACTATATAGAATCATTGTCTTGTTTTATTAAAATTTTAATATCTGTGACTAAATCCAACTATGAAACTAGCTATAAAACATGTTCAGAACAGAGTTCATTATGAATGTGACAGAAACTGCAAAGATATAAAGCAGTCATCGGCAATAATGTATTCATTTAGGCATGATGTGCTGCCTTCCTATTGCATACTTCCCAGTGTTTGTGGCAAGGTATTTGTCACAAACAACAACAAACTGTGTAATAAATGACAACCAATTTTAATCCAAAAACGTTTCCTAAAATAAAGCTCATGTCACAATTAGAAACAAACACGCAAGTGTTTTATTTAACCAGTTCTACAGAGCTATATAAATAAACAACAACTTGGGTTACACTATATACATATAAAACAAGCATATGTGTCTTTCATTAAAAATGACAGGTAAGTTAAATATATGGTGTGTTAATAATGGTTGTGTTGTGTGTGCATAGCGCTACACTAGTTTGTGCTGTTTATAATTTATCACTAGTTTAAAACATTTCACTCCTGATATCACTTAGTTTGTATCATATATCAGTTTTCTGATGTGTCTGTGTTATTGTATATTTTTTTCTATAGCTTCTAATTAGATGGTGTGATGATGATTATAAAAACAAATGATCACTAGGGCTGCATACATCTTGACTAACACAAACAGTAATCAATGCAGTCACACACACACACTGTCAGATCATCATGCAAAGACAGGGAAACTTACAAAATAAACAAACCTACAGCAATTCCAATTCTAAGGAAGTCAGAGTAACAGTCAAAAAAAGGAAGTAATAGATGTAAAGCACAAGTTATTTTAGAAACGAAGAGGACATGAATCACAACATTTTGTGATTTAAACAGTGCAAACAATTTTAAAAAAAAGTTTCCAACTTACTTCTATTATTAGATTTGCTTTGTTCTCGTGGTATTCTTTGTTAAAGAGATACCTAGGTAGGTAGCGTGCACGTGTCTGGGGCACTACATGACAGGAAAACATGCTGCCATCTAGTGTTCTTGCAAATGTATCACATTATTTTAACACTGTATATAGTGCTACAGAGTGACACATGCACAGTCCGACATATTGCCCTACTTTTCTACAGGATACCAAGTGAATGAAGAAATAATGGTAATAGAAGTAAATTGGAAAATTGTTTCAAATTGGCTGTTCTATTTGAATTAAGAAAGATATTTTGGGGGTTTCATGTCCCTTTAAATTTGACATTACTGTCCCTTTAAGCCAGCAGTCACTAAGGTATGCAGAAGGCAAAGCCAGGATTGTGTATAATGGAGAGTGGGTTATACTCAGGGTGGTGTGTAGTGGAAGAGTAAATACAGACCTGCCAATAATTTTATTTCAAGGGGCCGAATTATCAAGCTCGGAATGGAGCTTGATGCCCCTGTTTTCGTGCGAGCCTTCAGGCTCGCCGGAAACAGCAGTTATGAAGCAGCGGTCTAAAGACAGCTGCTCCATAACTTGTCTGCCTGCTCTGAGGCTGAGAAAATCAATCCGCCCGATCGCATACGATCGGGTTGATTGACACCCCCTGCTAGCAGCCGATTGGCCACAAATCTGCAGGGGGCGGCATTGCACAAGCAGTTCACAAGAACTGCTTGTGCAATGATAAATACCTAAAGCGTATGCTGTCGACATTTATCAATGTGCGGCGGACATGATACGCTACATTGTATCATGTCCGCTCGCATTCTAATAAATCGGCCCCAAAATGTTTTAGATGTAATCAACATGATGAGAAATTTTAAAATGTTGAGCTACTGCAAAGTAACATTCAGCGCAATAATTGTTAAGTAAAACACGTGATCTAGCACGGTATAATAGTATGTAGAACTTTAATAACCTTGGAAACCAAACCTAGACCGAAAAAAACAAGATTCACAACTATTAAAACCTCTAGTTGACACTTAAAGGGACATAATACTCATATGCTAAATCACTTGAAACTGATGCAGCATAACTGCAAAAAGCTGACAGGAAAATATTACCTGAGCATCTCTATGTAAAAAAGGAAGATATTTTACCTCACAATTTCCTCAGCTCACCAGAATAAGTTCTGTGTAAAAAAGTTATACTTCAGCTGCTGCCAAGCTGCTCGTAAAAAAGAAAAAAAAGGAAGAAATGAACAGAAGCCAATCAGCATCAACAGTGCTGGGGTCATGAACTCTTTTACTGTGATCTCATGAGATTTCACTTAACTCTCATGAGATTTCATAGTAAACTTCTTTAAACTGAATAGGGAAATAAGATAAGTGTGCACGAAGCTCACTCCCTTGCCGATCCCAGGACAGACATACTGATTTGTTGCTTAAAGTCCTTTACAATGGGGTGTGAATACTTAGGACATTTTGAGGTAAAATATCTTTCTTTTTTACATAGAGATGTTCAGGTGATATTTTCTAGTCAGCATTTTACAGCTTTGGCATCACTTTCAAGTGTTTCAAGATTTGGGTATCATGGCCCTTTAATTAAAGGGACAGTCAAGTCCAAAAAAACCTTTCATGATTTAGATAGGGCATGCAATTTTAAACAACTTCCCAATTTACTTTTATCCCCAAATTTGCTTTGTTCTCTTGGTATTCTTAGTTGAAAGCTAAACCTAGGAGGTTCATATGCTAATATCTTAGACCTTGAAGACTGCCTCTAATCTGAATACATTTTGACCACTAGAGGGCATTAGTTCACATGTTTCATATAGATAACATTGAGCTCATGCACGTAAAGTGACCTAGGAGTGAGCACTGATTGGCTAAACTGCATGTCTGTCAAAAGAACTAAAATAAGGGAGCAGTCAGCAGAGGCTTAGATACAAGATAATTACAGAGGTAAAACGTGTATTATTATAACTGTGTTGGATATGCAAAACTGGGGAATGGGTAATAAAGGGATTATCTTTCTTTTTAAACAACAAAAATTCTGGTGTTGACTGTCCCTTTAATTCTTAAATAGATAAGTAGTGCAGACTTCAAATCTGTTGATGGCCCAGTTTAGGCAAAACCATACTATAGCGTTAAATATTATTCTTAGGTTTTTTTGTTATTACTTAACTCTAAGTAATAAACAAACACTACAGAGTAATTCTTAATAAGGATATTAAATTAAAAAGATGAACCTACTGCCCAGCAAATACCCACAGAGTAAAATCTTATGGTCTTCCTATTATTGTTGTAAGAGGATATGTAGTGATGATAGCTGACTGCGGTAATACTTCTACCAGCACAGATAGGTTACCAATAAACATTCACAATGGCTGTCTAAAAGAAGGAAGATTATATTTTATTTCTGATCAAGATACCTTTGGGGTTAGCAGAATGCACTTACCCGTGTATTATCTTCAATTTCCATGGAGGCTTGAAGTTTACCATTAACACTGAATACACAGAAAAGCCCTTTTTCATAGTACACAACACAGTGTCCCTCTCTTGAAACCTGAATAAGTTTGGGTCTCAGACAGTTTTGTGCAGCTTCCAGACTCCTCAAAAGGTCTCCATTCATAGAATGTATCAGACACGGACCTTCTGAATAGAAAAGGTAGAGGTAATTGGTAAAAGCATACTTTTTTCTCTGTATATTAGACAAATCACATGCCCTCTAGTAAACAATGTATTAAAGACACTGCTGCATCCTCAACATACATCAGAACTGAATCATAAGTTACTTCTCAGATGGTACCTAAACTCCAGGGCAGTTTATAGGGCTCGGACATATTTCAGAAGGGATAAATCTCCTCTTACAGTTTTTTAAATTGGCAACCTGTTTGACTCATGGGGGGGGGGGTGAATTAGAGGTGGTGTCCTGAATATCTATCAGGCGTCACAACCTTAGCAGAGAGTGATTTAGAGTTGTTTTGGTATTATTTCCAATTTATCTTCATGTATTCCGATAGGAAGACATATACTGTCTAGTTAGACTTTTCTCTCTAGACTATCACAGTCTTCATCTGTTTAGAATGATACATTAAGATCTTATGTATGATATATTTATATATAAACTATCTCTGATACATGGACCATGGTACTTGACTAACACACCTCTTGTCTGCATTATGCAAATTCCTAAATATAGTTTTTTCGTTAAAAAAAAAAGAAAAGAAGAAGAAGAAAATTATCCATAATCCTGGTCTCCCTAAACTTATGTAAAACAAAAGAAATGTAACATTTCTTAATGGTAAGAACAGATTTTTAGAGATTTACCTTAAAAACAGGAAAGTTCAGAGGGAACATAATTTGTTATTTAAAGGGACATGAAATCGCAAATTTTTCTTTCACGATCCACATAGAACATACATTTTTAATCAACTTTCTAAATTACTTCCATTATCAATGATCTTCATTCTCATTATATCCTTTATAGGAGCAGCAATGTACTACTGAGAACTAGCTGAACACTGGTAAGCCAATGACAAATAGGCATATATGTGCAGCAACTAGTCAGCAGCTAGCTCCTGAGCCTACCTAGGTATGCCTTTCAACAAATGATACCAAGAGAACTACGCAAATTAGATAATAGAAGTAAATTGGAGAGTTGGTTAAAATTGTATGCTCTACCTAAAGCATGAAGGAAATATTTTGGGTTTTGTATCCCTTTAAAGAGGCACTGTACTGTAAAATTTGTTTCCCCTTAATGTGTTCCAAATGACTTGTTATACTTACCGCTAAGTATTAAATGTATGGGAAATTGTTCCTTCATGTTTATGCTCATTAAAACCATCAACTTTTGTTTGTAAGGATATGTCCATTTAAATGGGCAGACCCTGCAGAAAAAGCAGACCTCATCCTATCTATTTTTGCACACAGTGTCTAATAGTTAGGTACTAAAAATGAAAATTATGGTTGGGGGTTTCAATTAGCAAAACCACCTATTTCAGATACCAAAATCTCTCTCACCCCCACTGGGAGGTTAATTTACGCTATAATTTCCCATTTACATATCTTTCTACAGAGCATACAAACATATTCATGTGTTAAGTAAAAGTGGTGGTTTCAGTAGGCAAAAATTGCTATTTAAAATAAGAAAATAAAGATGAATGAATTATTTATATAAATATTTTATAAAAAAGGAAATTTATGCTTACCTGATAAATTTGTTTCTTTTACGATATGACGAGTCCACGGATTTCATCCTTACTTATGGGATTATCGCCTCCTGGTCAGCAGGAGGAGGCAAAGAGCACCACAGCAGAGCTGTATATATAGCTCCTCCCTTCCCTCCCACTCCAGTCATTCGACCGAAGTTAGGAAGAGAAAGGAAAAGCCAAGGTGCAGAGGTGACTGAAGTTTAACAAAAATAAAGACCTGTCTTAGAAAATGACAGTGTGGGCCGTGGACTCGTCATATCGTAAAAGAAACAAATTTATCAGGTAAGCATAAATTTCCTTTTCTTTTATTATTATTTTTTTTATATGACGAGTCCACGGATTTCATCCTTACTTATGGGATACAATACCAAAGCTATAGGACACGGATGAAAGGGAGGGACAAGACAGGAACCTAAACGGAAGGCACCACTGCTTGAAGAACTTTTCTCCCAAAAACAGCCTCGAACGAGGCAAAAGTATCAAATTTGGAAAATTTGGAAAAAGTGTGAAGAGACAACCAAGTTGCAGCATTGTTCAACAGAAGCATCATTTTTGAATGCCCATGAGGAAGCCACAGCCCTAGTAGAATGAGCCGTAAATTCTTTCAGGAGGCTGCTGTCCAGCATTCTCATATGCAAAACGGATGATGCTCTTCAACCAAAAAGAAAGAGAGGTAGCCGTAGCTTTCTGACCCCTACGTTTTCCAGAGAAAACAACAAATAATGAAGAAGATTGACGGAATTCTTTAGTCGCCTGCAAGTAAAACTTCAGGGCACGGACCACATCCAAGTTATGTAACAGACGCTCCTTCTTAGAAGAAGGATTAGGACATAATGAAGGAACAATAATTTCCTGATTAATATTTTTGTTGGAAACAACCTTAGGAAGAAAACCAGGTTTGGTACGTAACACCACCTTATCGGAAGGAAAAATAAGGTAAGGAGAATCACATTGTAATGCTGAAAGTTCAGAATCTCTGTGAGCAGAAGAAATAGCAACCAAAAATAAAACTTTCCAAGATAATAATTTAATATCTATGGAATGCATAGCTTCAAATGGAACCCCTTGAAGAACCTTAAGAACCAAATTCAAACTCCAAGGAGAAGCAATAGGTCTAAACACAGGCCTGATTCTAGTCAGAGCCTGACAAAAAGATTGAACATCGGGAATATCTGCCAGACGTTTGTGAAGCAAAATAGACAAAGCAGAAATCTGTCTCTTTAAGGAACTTGCTGATAACCCTTTCTCCAATCCATCTTGGAGAAAAGATAAAATTCTAGGAATCCTAATCTTACTCCATGAGTAGCCCATGGATTCGCACCAATAAAAATATTTACGCCATATCTTATGGTAAATCTTTCTAGTAACAGGCTTGCGTGCCTTAATCAAGGTATCAATGGCCGATTCAGAGAACCCTCGCTTAGATAAAATCAAGCGTTCAATATACAAGCAGTCAGCTGCAGAGAAATTAGATTCGGATGTAGGAAGGGTCCCTGAATGAGAAGGTCCTGTCTCAATAGAAGCTTCCACGGTGGCAGAGAGGACATGTCCAGCAGCTCGGCATACCAAGTCCTGCGAGGCCACGCAGGAGCGATGAGAATCACAGAAACCCTCTCCTGTTTGATCCGAGCAATCACCCGGGGAAGGAGAGCAAACGGTGGAAACACATAAGCTAGGTTGAATGACCAAGGCATCTATCAGTTTGGACTGAGGATCCCTGGACATGGATCCGTATCTCGGGAGCTTGGCATTCTGATGAGATGCCATAAGATCCAGCTCCGTTCTGCCCCATCTGAGAATCAGGGTGGCAAAGACCTCCGGATGGAGTTCCCATTCCCCCGGATAAAACGTCTGTCTACTCAAAAAATCTGCTTCCCAGTTGTCCACTCCTGGGATGTAGATTGCTGACAGATAACAAGAGTGAGCCTCCGCCCACCGAATTATCTTGGATACTTCTGTCATCGCTAAGGAACTCCTTGTTCCTCCCTGATGATTGATGTAAACCACAGTCATGATGTTGTCCGACTGAAATCGGTTGAATTTGGCCAAAGCTAACTGAGGCCAAGCCTGAAGCGCATTGAATATTGCTCTCAACTCCAGAATAATGATGGAAGTAGAGACTCCGATCGAGTCCACACACCCTGAGCCTTCAGGGAATTCCAGACTGCGCCCCATCCTAGTAGACTGGCGTCCGTTGTCACTATCACCCATGAGGGTCTGCGGAAGCACGTCCCTTGGGACAGATGATCCTGCGACAACCACCAAAGAAGAGAGTCTCTTGTCTCTTGATCCAAATCTATCTGAGGAGACAAATTTGCATAATCTCCATTCCACTGTCTGAGCATACTCAGTTGCAGAGGCCTGAGATGAAAACTAGCAAATGGAATGATGTCCATTGCCGCCACCATCAATTCAATTACCTCCATGCACTGAGCCACTGATGGCCGAGGATTGGACTGAAGGGATCGGCATGCATTCAGAATCTTTAACTTTCTCACTTCTGTCAAGATTTTCATGGATATAGAGTATATTAGAGTTCCCAGGAAAGGAACCCTTGTTTGTGGAATTAGTGAGCTCTTTTCTAGATTCACCTTCCACTTGTGAGTCCTTAGAAAGGCTAGAACCATGTCGGTATGAGACTTTGCCAGCTGATAAGATGACGCCTGGATCAGAATATCGTCCAGATAAGGCGCCACTGCAATGCCCCGTGGCTTGAGAACCGCCAGCAAAGACCCTAGAACTTTTGTGAAAATCCTGGGTGCCGTGGCCAGCCCGAAAGGAAGAGCCACAAACTGAAAATGTTTGTCCAGAAAGGCAAACCTCAGGAACTTGTGATGATCTCTGTGGATAGGAATATGAAAATATGCATCCTTTAAGTCCACGGTAGTCATATATTGACCCTCCTGGATCAATGGAAGAATTGTCCGAATAGTCTCCATCTTGAAGGATGGAACTCTGAGAAACTTGTTTAGACTCTTGAGATCTAAAATGGGTCGGAACGTTCCCTCTTTTTTGGGAACCACAAAAAGATTTGAGTAAAACCCCTGCCCCTGTATTGGCACGGGACAAATTACTCCCATAGCGGAGAGGTCTTTTACACAATGTAAGAATGCCTCTCTTTTTATCTGGTCTACAGACAATCGTGAAAGAAGAAACCTTCCCTTTGGGAAGGAATTTTTGAACTCCAACTGATACCCTTGGGACACGATTTCTAGTGTCCAGGGATCCTGAACATCTCTTATCCAAGCCTGGACAAAGAGATAAAGTCTGCCCCCCTTCATGCTGTCTTGGGAGCAGCAGCGAGCTTTTTGGGTTGTTTACCCTTGTTCCAAGCCTGGTTGGGTCTCCAGGTGAGCTTGGCTTTAGGATAATTCCCTTCCTGTTTAGCGGAAGAGGAAGGGGGGACTCCTTTGAAATTACGAAAGGAACGAAAATTACTTTGTCGTCCCCTTTGCTTAGACGCCTTATCTTGAGGTAGGAGGTGACCCTTACCTCCCGTAATGTCAGACATGATTTCTTTCAAGTCAGGCCCGAATAGGGTCTTTCCCTTGAAAGGAATAGCCAGAAGCTTGGATTTAGAGGACACATCCGCAGACCAAGATTTCAACCATAGGGCTCTCCGTGCTAAGATGGAGAATCCCAAACTCTTAGCCGCCAATTTGGAGACCTGAAAGGCAGCATCCGTAATAAAAGAATTAGCCAGCTTAAGGGCCCTAATTCTATCCTGTATTTCCTCCAAGGAAGTCTCAGTCCTAAAAGACTCTTCTAGAGCTTCAAACCAAAAAGCAGCCGCAGTTGTGACTGTTACAATGCAGGCTGCTGGTTGCAATAAAAACCCTTGGTGAACAGAGTTTTTTTGAGAAGACCCTCCAACTTCTTATCCATGGGGTCTTTGAAAGCACAACTATCCTCGATAGGAATAGTCGTACGCTTCACCAGAGTAGAGATTGCTCCCTCCACCTTAAGAACCGTCTGCCAAGAGTCCCGGACAGTGTCAGCTATAGGGTACATTTTCTTAAAAATAGGGGAGGGAGAGAACGGGATACAATTTCCGAAATTCTCTTAGGAACTGGAAAAACATCAGAATAAGAAGGGACCTCTAAGTATTTGTCCATCTTACACAATTTTTCTGGCAGGACCACAATAGATTCACAGTCGTCCAGAGTCATCAAAACCTCTCGCAGTAACAGACGGAGGTGTTCAAGCTTACATCTGAAAGACATGACGACCGAATCTGTCTGGGGCAACGCACTTCCTGTGTCAGACAGTTCCCCCTCAGAAAGGGTCTCCCTACCCCCCAAATCAGAGCCCTGGGAGGGTACATCGGAGATAGCTATCAAAGAATCAGAAGTTGCAGGGACCACATGGGCCTCTGACCTGCTGCGTTTGCCTTGTAACACTGGCAACTTAGATAAAACTTCTGTAAGAGTGGATGACATAACTGCAGCCATATCCTGCAGAGTGAATGAAGTAGACGCGGTTGAGGAACACAGCGTTGCTTGGGTGGGCGTTAAAGGTTGTGACGCTTGGGGAAAAAGCTGCGGCATACCCTGATTCTCATCAGTCTGAGAAGCATCCTTAGTTATACTTGCATTAAAGAAAATGTGTTCTTTACATTGTAAAGCCCTCTCAGTACATGAGGGACAAAAGGTAATAGAGGGTTCCACATTGGAATCTAGACACATAGAGCATGTACTTTCCTGAAGTTCAGCCATGACAAACAAACTAGCAATATTGGTCGTTTTATACGAAAAATTCAATTAAAATTTAATAAGCAAACACTGTTAGAAAGTTGTTGAAAAACTAGTGTACTGTCTCTTTAAAAAGTAAAAGCATATATGCGTTTGCGGCTTCGCAATAAAACTGCAGTAATTTGGAAGCACTCAGATACTTTGACAAGTTTATACTGTAAGTGTATGAACGAATAATCACAAAATTAGGCCTTAATTAACCCTTTGCACCTCGTGGCGCCTACCTGCCCCAATCGAACACTGACTAGACGTGGACACGGTGCTCCTAAAGCCGCTTGTGATGACTGAACCCAAGCGACTTAGGCCACACAGAGTGTAGACACTTGCTGCTCCAAGACAGGCTCCGAAAAGTAAATGTGCGTCTGAGCGCACAAAGCTCTAAGCCCCGCCCATCGTGGGCACAACCAAAAGTCCCCGGCTAGAGAAGTACCGCATGGGAAATAAACATGTCTGAGTATTTCAAACAAGTACCGCTAACCACCAATGTGTCCCCTCACAATAAACACATATTCTGATATTTTGCTGCGCATGCCACAAACCCCAGCGTCAAGCCCATAATAAAAGAATAGCCACCGGTTAATCCTTTATTAGGCCACTGATCATCCAAATAAAAATGGCAATACTTATGCACATAACTCAACCCTGTGCAAAAACGATTACCCCTTCCCTGTACCGGGAGTGTCAGTCCATTCTGAGATACTGTACATACCTCAATGCTGAACGCAGTATGAAGCTGTCCCACACAATGAAGATGTTCCTTTTCCTCACCTTCAGCACATCAGTGGGAAACAACCAGGGTCTTAGATAATATCTGCTAAGACCATCAGCAGGGCATCAACCGATACGGGAGCGTTTTTTAACAGAATAAAGATCTCCCCTGTTCATTGCTGAAAAGCCAGAAGCTCTAGCCCTGAGAAAAATAGTACACACTGGTACCATTTAAAAATAAAAAACTTTTCTTGAAGAATCTAACTAACACCTCACTTTACCTCTTTCTATCAGTAACACAGGCAAAGAGAATGACTGGAGTGGGAGGGAAGGGAGGAGCTATATATACAGCTCTGCTGTGGTGCTCTTTGCCTCCTCCTGCTGACCAGGAGGCAATATCCCATAAGTAAGGATAAAATCCCTGGACTCGTCATATCTTGCAAAAGAAATTAATCATTGAGAACACGTGAAAGGGGAGAACATTTCACAGTACAATGTCCCTATGAATTGAACATGTTAAATGTTGCTAAATGCATTAGCACAAGAATCGTACATTGAAAGCTGTAGATCTCTACATACTGTAGACCCATCATTAATAGCCTTACCTTTGGAACCACTGATCACCAATCCCAGCTCCGCACATACAGCAGCACAAGTAATCTCACAGTCATGGCCAGTCAGTATTGCACGCGGAGTAGCAATCTCAGCTGTAAATGGGGGAAAAAATGGATGGTAAATATCTTTTGTTAGGAATAACTATCAGTAATTATTCACTTTAAGAAGAAGGAAAAAAACAGAATGCATTACAATGTTATTCCCTTTGGATGATACCATGATCTACATGATATATAAAGCATAAAGTTCTTAAAAAAAAAAAAAAAAAAAAAAAAAGCTGGTGTCACCAATTTTCTTGACTGGGATTTAAGCCACCGTTTAAAAAAGACTCAGGTGTTTCTGGAAGAGTTCTTACTCATGAGCACATGAAGCAAATAATTTTCCATTCCTAATTATTCATACACATTAGCTATTGGTGTTCTTAAAGGGACAGTAAACCCAAAATTAAATGTTCATGACAATTTTATCAAATTTAGGGTTGTTTTTGGTAGTCTTTGTTGAAGAGTAAAGCTAGGTAGGCTGAAAGAAGCTTAGGAGCATGCACATGCATTTAGCAGTCTCTGTCATCAGTGTTTGCACTTCTGCCAGATGGCTAGACACGTGCACTCTTCTGAGCTCACCTACGATTACTCGTTAACAAAGGATACCAAAAAAATTGATGATAGACATGAACTGGAAAGTTGTTTAACATTTCATGCTCTATCCAATCAATTTTAGTTTAATTTTGACTTTACTGTGCCTTTAAAGGAAACAACTCAAAAACGCACGTGTTGGAAATATTCAAGTAAAAACAGACAATGCTCACAGCTTACACCTGTATTCCCAGAGATCTCCAGGACAAATTCACCAAGAACTGACCCAACCATAGAATAGTTTATTGCATCTGCCAGAGGATGTCTACTTAAAATTGATATCTCTAGAGTAATTGTATTATGAAGTGAATGCAAAATAAATGTTTGCCTTAACATAAAACAAATATACCACTTTTAATATCCCCTCTTAAATGGGAAATAATTATAAGCACTTCATTATCTGCAACAATTATATAATATAAATTTCTATAAAAAGTGTATTTCGTTAGTGTTGTAAGCTGGCAGTTAGACATCAAAAACACAAGTCTTTCCTTTTACTCTCACCTTGCTAAACATATGAATCCATACAGCACAGTAACATCACTATGACCAGACAGCCGGCTTTGTCATTGCTAAGTCCAGAATTGTTTATAAGTGGTAATTGATTCTAGAATCTTAGCACAATATAAACTGCTAAATTTGTTTTATTTTTAGAACTTACTTTTTATAATAAATTATATTTTTAGCTGTGGTTAAATTAAAAGTTTCCTTCCGCCCATTTTTCATTACCCTTTCTGTAGTGTAGTGATATATAAAGCAGTCCCACACTCTATACGTAGGAGCTTCTGTTCACTCCCAATTGGCAGAGAAAATGTGCATGCGCAGACTGATCGGTAAGCGTCATTTGTCCGCTAAAGCACATGCGTTTATGAAGTGGAACACAATCACACATTAGAAGCCACAAGCCATGTGGCAACAATTATGATTGGTTGCCATACTAAAACATCATTGAAGGAAAAAAAATAGACTACTGAGGGGCAGGAGGTTAAATCGGAGCTATGTAAGAAACAACCTGTATATTATAAAATGTATAGATAGTTTAGAAAAGCAAGAAAAAGAATATTGTACATTTAAATGTATAAACGGTTTATTAGGAAAATGTGCTCACTCTAACTTTACCATCACTTTAAGCTAAACATATTTTTGTTACAAAATGTCACAGAAGCTCAGTGTTCTCTTGTTGCCATACATACAGCAGAAATGTCCGTAAGAAAGTACAGCTCTAAAATGCCAAGCAATTCTTCATAAGAAAGAGAGAAACCACTTATTGAAGAGCTTTGTAAGTAAATATAAATGGGACAACAGAGCTTAGAGGTATTATATAAAGAGTTTATCAGTGCCACATCTGACATTTCCTTATAATGTGGATTTACCATTAAAATGTTTGCTAAATAATTTAAGAGACAAGTGTATATAACTAAAAAGAATACATATATTCCATGCAGTCAATTAGTAATCCATGAGTCAGTATCACAGATTTACACAGCAATAAACCCTAAACAAGTACAGTACATGATAGAGATAGGAAGCAGTGCACACAATGTGCATTATGGATTTCACTAAAAATCACTTCAGACTCCTAACCGTGAATCATACACTTCTCTGTAAGGTTTCACAATACTATAAAACTGTAGGCCATACTTTATTTTTCAGCAATTATATAAACACATTCCATTAAAACAAAATAAAAAGAAACAGCAAACAGCCAGACATCTGTTTGATACA
>NC_069500.1:1093891123-1093963623 GCF_027579735.1 Bombina bombina
CTACTGGCTGTATCCACCCAGGTTTTGAAAATAAAACACAAAACCTTTGAAAAAGTGTGTGTGTGTGTGTGGGGGGGGGGGGGGGGGAGGTTTGGCATCTGGGACTAGAAAATAGCACCCAAGGAACTGGGGGAGGAAGGGTAAAAATCTAACCTTTACTGTCCCTTTAACTAAAACAGAAATGCATTACAGATATAATCACTGGGCTATAGACAGCAAAAGTAATACAGTAGCCTTCAGTAATATGTGTCCCAACCATTACACTGCAGATGCACTTAGAATAGATATCCACATTCGTCACTCTGAAAGGCTACCCTACATTAAATCAATGCTGAGCAAGAGACACTGCTGTATTAAATAAATATATGTGTTACTTGTGCATCCATTGTAAAAGAAACATTTTGCCATTGCACATTTACTGCCAGCAATGTATGCCATAAAACATTATGCACCACACTGAGCTAAAACAAAATAATAGCTCTCACCATAAACACTCCAGGAGAAATCAGGTCACATTAAGCACAGAAACGTGTAATTCAAATTTGTAATTAAATGTGCATCTGACTTCATAAATTTCTCAGTCCAAATATTATTTTTCTAGAAAGACTAATGCTATGAAATCCTAGGAGAGCTGTGCTTCAGGGCAAAATAAAGCATTAAATTGTATGTCAGCTAACAGCAGGGACCCAGGCTATACTACATGCTTTATCCTCTTCATTTCTTATTTACAATATATATATTAATCCTTCTGATAAGCAATCTAAATTCATCCCACATTATTCTGCATCTGTAAGATGTGTGCTCTATGGAAAAATAAGACAAGAAATCAAAAAAGATTTAAGTGTTGTTAGTTTGCAAGGAACATAGAATCAAATAAAATGTATAATTGAGAGCTGGATTGTTGCAGCTCATAACGTTGCTAATTAGATTTTAGACAATGCAGCTTTATTTCATTCCTATAAATCTCTACAACGTGCATTAAACTAATTTCCTTTAAAAACAAAATGAATAATAATCAAGTAATTTGAAAATAAAAAAAAGTTTATGTGTTAACTGGAACTACATAAAATTTACCACAGAAATTGGATGTGTTTTGCATCTATGTAATTTGAATGCTCCTTTTCTTGAGTTTCACAAACACACTTTTTTTTATGATCCATAGCGCAGAAAATCTTTAATAAAAAAGTGCAACACTTGTTAAGTTTAGGGAATGATTTTCTCAGAGAGATCTGGATTGCAAAGCAGAACAGATCTCCTTAAAAGATTTGGCACAGCTATGGCTTCAGAAGATTGTCATGGTTTTCCTTAATGAAGGAGGAACATTTTATCTAGATTCCGTTTTAAAAGGCACAACTTAAAACATTTCTCAAGCACTGCAGAAAAACAGGCTTGTGAAAAATAAATCTAGGCAAGTGACTTCAAAGGAAGCGCAAGTCTTTGTTCCTTAAACAGGTTTATGGGCACTGGTGCAAATCCTGAGGAGGGACTGAAAAGACTGTTCTCCCCATCTTTATGGAGAATTTTAAGGAAGATGAACAAGTCAAATGAGATTAAAGATCATCAGAATTCTGCCACTAATACCGCAATACACATGAGCGCTTTGCAGATGTGCAGCTTTCAGCAGAGCCTATAAAAAATTTCATGACTTGCACCAGCTCATCAGAGCACCGGGACAAAGTAAGGGAAAGAAAAACCTTCAGTCGAGCCAAGTTTAACCAATTCCAGGAATGGAAGAGATCATAATGTTTTTCTTACAGAAGCTTCAGACATAAGAAACATTAAAGGGACAGTCTACACAAATTTTTTTCTTATTTAAAAAGATAATCCCTTTATTACCCATTCCCCGTTTTTGCATAACCAACACAGTTATATTAATATACTTTTTACCTCTGTGATTACCTTGTATCTAAGCCTTTGCAGACAGCCTCCTTATCTAAGTGCCTTTGACAGACATGCAGTGTAGTCAATCAGTGAAGACTCCTAAATAACTTCACGGGAGTGAGCACAATGTTATCTATATGACACATGTGAACTAGCACAGTCTAACTGTGAAAAACTTTCAAAATGCTCTGAGCTAGGAGGCGGTTTTCAACTGTTTAGAAATCAGTTTGAGCCTAGCTAGGTTTAGCTTTTGAAAAATACCAAATTTGATGATAAAAGTATTGGAAAGTTGTTTAAAATTGCATGCCCTATCTGAATCATGAAAGTTTAGTTTTGACTTTACTGTCCCTTTAAAGTACACATGCACAGTCTCTTATACTTGCAATATGTAAATACACACTATCTACAGTATATATTATACACATACAATAGTACAACATATACTATATATATATATATATACACACACAGACACAAAATATTAACTAGTGTCTAGCTACTCACATGATTTATAATTAACAGGACTGGCATCTGGCCTTACATAATGTACTTATATTGTATATATAAATAGTATATTCCCATATTCACACATCAGACTTAGGAGAATATAAGACACACTAACCTCACCTTTTATGGAATGCAAACTGCAGGACTGACATAAAAAATGTGACACAGAAAATGATTTAATAAATGCTACAGCTACTTTCTGCTATATAGAGATCACTGTATATACCAGATTATAATATACTGTGCCGTGCAAAGGTTTAGGCAAGTTCACAACACTCTTCAGTCATCACAAAGCCACCTACGTCATTTATATTTTACAATCTAGTTGTAATTTGTTCTATGTGGGTCGTACCACGTGCCCTTTACGCAAAAAAGAATATATGAACACCTTTACAACATTGAAACAGGTTACCTTAAACATTATGTCTCTCGACATTTTAAACAGGTACATGGGAGTAATAAGAAAGATCTCTCGTTCTTTGGACTCGCACAAATCCCCATTGATAGACGTAGAGGTGGCCGAGAGAAAATTCTGAATCAATGTGAAACACATTAGATACTTAAACTGCAAACCCTGCAACCCAAAGGCCTTAATGAAAATTTTGATCTTGCATCCTTTTTTAAAGGGTTTAATCTGCCATAGTTTTTTTTCTTTTATTTGCTGTTGTGTTTTTCTTCCACTTAGTTTTTGTTTCCCCCCTTTCTTTGTCTTTTGTTCTCTGTTCTTTTTTTTTATGTCCCTTTTGGGTTAGCTGGCCCATTAGTAATATCTATTTTTATTGTTTTATTATTTATTAGTTTCCACCTTTTCTGTTTGTTTGGACCCTCTTTTTGAAATATAAAATTTAACATATATATTGATAATTTTGGTCTATCTGGTACTCCTAGCCAGCAGGAGTTGCTAGATCTTCCATTTATTTTTAATAAAACATCTAATTTGATTTAATAATTTGTGGGTCCAGACGAGCCGTGATAGTGACACAACGCTTTATTGCAACATTGTATTGCGATACAATATAACAAAATATAACACCAAGATGTAATTTTTCTTTTTTCTATGGGGCCCATTTAACAAGCTCCGTAGGGAGCTTGTGGGCCCGTGTTTCTGGCGAGTCTTCAGACTCGCCAGAAACACCAGTTATGAAGCAGCGGTCTAAAGACCGCTGCTCCATAACCCTGTCCGCCTGTTCTGAGCAGGCGGACAGACATCGCCGCAATTCAACCCGATCGAGTACGATCAGGTAGATTGACAGCTCCCTGCTGGCGGCCAATCGAGTCAGCAGGGGGTGGCGTTGCACCAGCAGCTCTTGTGAGGTGCTGGTGCAATGCTGAATACGGAGAGCATATTTCTATCCGCATTCAGCGAGGTCTGGTGGACCTGATCGGCACTGTCGGATCAGGTCCCCCAGACCTTGTTAAATATAGGCCTATGACTTAAGTGATTCCCCTTTAACTGAAGGTCAATTGTACAAACCTAAAGTGTTAAAAATATAAGGTAAAAGAGCATATATATTTTGTTTATTAACCTGTTGATACAGTTGATTTTATATAATGTCATATATTATTTCATTTTCCTATATAACGATACAATGTAACCAAGATATAATAACATAAGTTGAATAGAACCTCTGAACATTTCTGGACTTTAAGACTCGGTTATAAAATAGCTATAGCTTTAACAAATGACAAACAATGAAATGTTTTTTTCCTTTACCCAATTGTAATTCTTTTTATAGATCGTTGATCGTCTTAGTGTTCCGCTAATATATATTCAAACAAATAGATAGTAATCATTCTCTTTTTAAAGATGGTCACTTGTATTTGGGATAACAAGTTCCGTTGCCATATACGTTAATATCAACTGAACATTAATCCTAACAAGCAGCTGTGTTAACGGTTTGTCAAACATCTACTGAGAGCGTACTGGATAACGCTAAACCGGATGTGTGACATCACAGGTGTACTTAACAGCAAGCCGCATCTTACTCACTCTACACCTGATGAAGGGGCGTGACCCAGAAACGCGTATCAGTAAGATTTGTCTGGCTAGACCAGTAAGTTGCGGCTTGCTGTTATTTTGCTTTTTACTCCGTATTATTTAGTTTTTATTTTGGTTTGTTTGTTTATTGCTTTTTATTTATATGTATACCTGTATAGATCTATATTTTGCCATACTCACAACATTGTGAAGGAGATAGTTCCTTGCCTAATTCAGCTCTGTCTAGAGCTACTAGATTATATACACCTCTCCATTTGTTTGGTGTTGATAACGCCTTTCTGCGTTCTTTGTAATCTATTTTATTTCACTGTTTTATTACACAAATAAATATTTTACTATTGATATTTTTTTGTCGAATTTGATTTTATTAGCGCTGTTAGTGTGTCTGGTACAAAGCCAAAAATGAGTGAACAAGAGTAAAGGTGTTTTCAAACTACTTAAAGCAAATTCTTTTTAGCACAAAAGTGTGTTTACTAATAAGTAGCAACACAACAATTTCAGAAACACATTAGTGCTAAAGATTTCCATTCTACCTTTGTGTCAGATTGAATGTACCTTTGACTTCAGTTTTGTGGAGGATGATTTAAAGTGCATGCGCACACATAATTCAGTAATCAAGTACCATAATAAGTAAGGGGTCCCTCCTCAATTCTTAGTATTCACAATACTGGGTTTGGTGTGGTGACATCATGATAAAGTGCAAGATGACATCATAAACAATAAGGAAGTGCACAGAAGCAGAATTCCTCCTTTAATGCTCAGTATTAGAGAGGTATTAGATCTCTGTAGGAGCTAAGATATATAGATGGAGATAACTAGCTGCACCAGCCACCAAGACAATTTGACAAGGAAGTAGGGTGCTCTAACAGTGCTACTATCACTACTGGTGCTAAGTAGAAAAGTAGATATATATTTTATTTTGTTTGTTTGCAGTTCTGTATGTTTTTTTTTACATTCTAGGTTACATTTTGAAAATTAAAACTTACAAATTTGCTTTGTCTATTTAAAAAACAAAAATAACATTTATGTGGTTAACCAATACAAAAAAGTACTGAAACTGATGTTTAAAACTCAAAGATTTGAATAATACCAATAGGCTAAACTTTGAGCTGTGAAAAGGTTCAGCGTTAAGGGTTAAATTAGGGAAGCACCTCATACTGGCTATTCAATTTTCTAAAAAGTGCTAGTTAGGAATGCTGGGACATTTTCATAATATAAATCTGAAGTGGCATTTTTATGGACTGAGAGCATATCTTTGTAGTAATGACATCAATCCATGATCTATATCCCTGTAATGTGAATAATTACAGCAAAGATTCTGTTTCCTGCAAAGAAAATGTATGCAGAAAAGACAGGTTATTTCTGAGGTAGCTGCTTTTCAAAGAAATACATTGTACAATTCAAGCTGTTTCTTTTTTTTTTTTTTAAAAGGTAAAAAAAAAAAAAGGTTTTCATATATTAACCAAAATGTGATCATAAATTATGTCTTAATAAATCTGAATACGTATAGACGAAAATGAAAAGAGTTTCTGTCACAGAACGTTGGGGACAGTGCTCAGGTAACTGTTTTCTCTTGTTTCCTTCAGCCCATTAAGATTGGAATTTATGTGCAAAAAGTAAAACTTTTTTTGTGGTGTGAACCATGTTTATTTATAAATATATATATATATATATATAAATCCCACAAGTATCTGCCCTCTCATTGCCTGGTAGCCAACGACCAGGGTGCTTAGTCAGGATTAAATTTCAATAGTAAAACCTATAGACTGCACTCACTGGTTTTGTGAAAAAAAAAAATAGATTTATTTTGTTATATCATATTTTTTTTTACAAATCCAGTGAGTGCAGTCTATATGTTTTACTATATAAATATATATATATATATATATATATATATATATATATATATATATATATATATATATATATATGTATTACAGTATACCTTGTAAAAACATTATGCAATATTACTGAACATTATGGATTATGTTTAGTGCGCTATAAATGTAAAAATAATGGTTTAATAAATATTGATTGGTCTGTGGCATAATATTATACTCTAAAAAAAATAATAGCATTTAAAAATAAAAAAAAATCTTTTATTGAGAATCTTGGTACATAAACATCATTGAGATATAACAACAATATACATGAACAATAAAGGTTGTCTCTTTACAATAGTTACAAAAGTGACAGTAAATTCCATACATCGACAGAAGATAGTTGTACACTACATTGTTATCAATAATTGGAGAGTCTCATTTTATAGTATATAGCATTTGGTAGTGGTTAAAGGGACACTGAACCCACATTTTTTATTTTGTGATTCAGATAGAGCATGCAATTTTAAGCAACTTTCTAATTTACTCCTATTATCAAATTTTCTTCATTCTCTTGGTATCTTTATTTGAAATGCAAGAATGTAAGTTTAGATGCCGGCTCATTTTTGGTGAACACACTGTGTTGTTCTTGCTGATTGGTGGATAAATTCACCCACCAATAAACAAGTGCTTTCCATGGTTCTGAACCAAAAAATAGCTTAGATGCCTTCTTTTTCAAATAAAGAAAGCAAGAGAACGAATAAAAATTGATAATAGGAGTAAATTAGAAACTTGCTTAAAATTTCATGCTCTATCTGAATCACAAAAGAAAAAAAATTGGGTTCAGTGTCCCTTTAATTCAATGGCTACTTATGAGCCAATTGATATAGGAAACGTTATTACACTAAAAATGATAACCAC
Organism: Bombina bombina; assembly: GCF_027579735.1. Lineage (NCBI taxonomy): Eukaryota > Metazoa > Chordata > Amphibia > Anura > Bombinatoridae > Bombina > Bombina bombina. The sequence goes on from NC_069500.1 coordinate 1,093,898,252, forward strand.
AGAAATTATACATCCGTAATGCGATAGAAAAAGTTTAGTAACATAGTTGGGCGTATGAAGTGCCTGTAATACAGATGTAATAAGAAGGGAGATACAGCGGATAAACACAGCTACAGATATGTAGGGGGGGAGGGGGCGGGCCATCAACCATGAGCTTTGTGTTATTGAAAGCAATGCCGAGGGTGTTCTAGAAATGCATGAGATATATATCCGGACAGGGCATAACTTACATATCGCAGGTTTGATAAAGAGTGACTTGGATGTGCAATAGACTGAGTTAAATACTAAGTTGTGGAGGTGTACCATTTCATAATTCAGAAAACATAACTATATTAATTATTGGGAATATCAGAAGTCTTTTAAGTGTCCGTGATCACTAACACAATAGATTCACAACGGCATACAGAAAATAAAAACTGGGCCTACTGTATTTTCCTATTCGCTAGCAATATGATTTAGGAAAACATTACTGTACCTAGAAGACTAGAGTATATAGACATATATAGATGAACATATATATATAAATAGTAACTACTATAAAACATTGTGAATTCTACTATGAAGAAGGTACCTGTCCACCTTAGTATTCGTGTCTGTATAATCATGTGGTGGGTCTGGGTAGGCCCCACCAATATAGCTAGCAGCATCTCAATGTGAGCTGTTGTAGAATGTCAGACGACTGAGCTAGATGATATTGTTATGGGTTATCACTTAATATCCTCACCCCCCTCGCTGGCTGAGGGGGCGGAGAAAGCATTCTAGCTAAATAAAAGAATGTTCTTTACCACAGTTTAGTGCAATAAAGTGCTCTGTATCGTGACAAGCTAGAGGTGACGACTGTTCAGAGAGGACAGGCATGTCAAAATAGAATAAAATATTAAAAAAATAAAGCTAGTTACCAAAGTTATAACTGTTGAGCCCAACCCAAACTTTAAAACCGTTTGCTCCAATAAAAGTTTATCGGATCATAGGATATTTAGCTAAATGCCACATTAATCCCTATTAGCGTGGGTACATATAGTAGTGGGGTAATGTAAAATATTTCCTGTACCTATATAAATTAAATAGGAAGCTAAACAACATACACCTCCATAGAGAAAGTTGACTAGAGCATGTAGAACAGGGAGATGGGTCCTGTTCAGGTGGAATGAGTCAGATTTATCATAAACATAAGGACCATCTTAGTCATGAAATAATTTTATAAGCGGTCTTCCATGGATCTTAGAGTAATACAGCATATCTCAACACAAATGTACTAGCATATAGGAAGTAGATAATAGTGTAATATCCCCTGGCTATATATGGGAATTTAGGGGGTATCTAGTGCGAAAGGAGACAGCACTTCAGTACAACTCCATGACTAAAAGAGAAAATACAGATAATGTAAATTATACCATATCAGTAGTTGAGAGGGTTAAAGATAGTGGCCACAGACATATTTGTATAGAGCTCAGTCTTATCTTAAACATAGCACACTAACATTATTTCTAATATTGCAACAGTATACAGGGTTATATTCGCCTAACAAAAATCTGGCAGAGACAAATGGTAATAAAGGCAGGAACTAGAGCCCTATATCAGAGTCTTGTTTACAGACAGTATATCATCTCAATAACATCTCCTGTAACATAATTCCCACAGATGTGTCTATTAGTAATAACCAATACACATATTAGTAACTGATAATTTTAATTTGGACTCCTGCAAATTGTACTTTAATTGGAATTTGAAACTCTAAAGATTCCTATGTATGGGGCACGTGGGGAGATTCTACATAACCTTGAGAAAAACTGCATAACCATATCAACTGTGTTTAGTTCTGGGCCATGGTGAAAATATTAAACTAGTTGACACTCTGAGTATGTGTATCTGTTACGTTCTATCCCAGGGTTAGCTGTAAAAGCAGACAATGTACAGTAACATTTAATCATCTTAACGTCCAATACAAAGTCCACATGACCTGATATCAACTGGAGGCATCCATTTACTCAATGATCAGCTGTAACTTTAAGCGAAGCTGTAAAACAAGTAAGCCGTCCCAATGAATAGTACAGATGAAATACTAGGTACCTGCTATAATCCACACTAAATTGTATGACAATCTGCGGCAGTCCAGTATCATTGCATGCTCTACAGAGCTGGCCTCCCATCTTTCTGCGCCTCTAGCCGTCGCACACACTAACCTAGCAGCAGAAAGTTTTTCTGGATCCCACAGTGACCTCCTTAGCTTGTTTGGGTCGCTTGAAAAGCGGTAGACAGTATGGGGAGTGCTTTGCAGTGGTACATCACAGGAACAGTCAAGGATCAGATATTTGTTCACCCAGAGGTTAGCCGGCCATCTGTAGCTAATACATGTTATGCAGCCTTCTTTATTATAAAAACAAGGGCCGTAAAAGTGTTCGGTATAATGTTGATCACGCAGGAGCTTTGTGTTGTGACTAAACCGCTCGGATTTCTCTGTGTGGCAGAGCTCAATACTGGTCAGCCAGAGCGGGGCTTCTTTATATTTTCTTGGGTCACTGGAGTCAAACGGATCGTTCTGTAGGCCGTCAGATGCTTCCTCCTGAAAGCAGAGATCAGATCCAGGAGTGAATCTACCCGGGAAGTCTGATATATCCTCGATGGTGCTTTGCAGAGAAGGGAGAACTGCAGACTCGTATGCCTCCATAACCTGTGGTTGGTAAGATAAGAGTACTGCTAGTTTGTCCAATATAGAGTTCAAGTCTTTCTTTAGCTTCCAGTAATGGACTTGAATAAGTTGCGTTGTCTCAGTCAACCCATCTGTTTAAGTACTCCATCAAGATCTAAGATGGCGACTCGCGCCCCTGCAGTGAAACACTCAGTATAGGCTCTAGGAGCTGTGCGTTCACAATGCTTAAGTCTAGTTCCACCGTTGTACAAAAGTCAATGTAAACTAGGCTAAAGTCCAAAATAACATATAAAAGGAGATCTCCTTTGCACAAGTAATGCCATTTTAAAAGGTTATAAATCAGGAGCTCCAACAGTGTGCGACAGACCACTTCGGCGGTTGACCAAATATAGCATTTTTATATATGCATTTAGATAAACATATGAACTTATATGCGTAATATATATATATATATATATATATATATATATATATATATATATATATATCTATATATATATAAACTATTTTTTATTGGTTCATATGTGTGTTTTTCTAGCAGGGACTTAATAGAAACCATATGGGTTCTGATTCATGCATATCTACACACAACATAATTATTTACCTTGCTTAGCTGCTGAGAAAAAAATGAGTATACCATACAACCCTAAGGCTATCTTGCATAAACAGAGAAAAGGATGATTTATGCCTGGGAACTAAATATCTGTAACTTAAACCAAAGATTTTTTTGTAACTAGACTTTGATGCAGTCCAAATGTATTTGAGTAACAATTTAGTACATAAATAGGAAGTGTGATTCTGCTGCAATTAGTGTTTAAATTTACAGTTAGTCTAGTAAGACGAGTCTTAACAGCATGTGTAAACATTGCACAATTTGATTTATTTTGAAAGGTTTTATGTCCTACTGGCTTTCAATATAGACAACCTACTATTATGTTTGTTTGTATTTTATACTGTTTTCCATGACATTAACTATTTGCTTTGCATGTTATACTCTGTGGTTCTAGTATATATTTATTACTTTTTTTTCTGTAGATTAATAAAAAAAATACTTGAATACTAAAATATGGTTGTCAATCAATGCATATCTATATGTAAGTGTGTGTATATATGTGTGTGTATATATATATAAATAAATAAAAATATATATTTTTATGTTCCCTTACACAATTGATATACCAGTACTATGACTTGCTTTGCAACAAAATCCTCATTCTCCCTTTACATATTTCCATTCTGTTACACACACACATACATATTGTAAAATTGCCTTTAATACACATTTTTAAGCATTCTTTCCAACCCCAGTATTATCACTGCCATCACCAAATTATTCTCTAAACAGACTGTGAGTAACGTTAATGTTTGAATGTTTATGGCGTTCAAAGCAAAACTGCAGCAGGAAGACCTGAGATTGTGATATGGGAATAAGGTAAACAGAAATGTCACTTTTTTTCTTCCTTTTCATCTAAGATATTAAACACAGACGCCTTCCTAGGAATATTTCAGCACAGCACAGAAATAAACAGCTCCAGAATACTGGTTAATCGGGAAAGCGTATAGCAAGTGATAAATCACCAGCACCCTAACCACCTGTTTGAGAATTTACCTCTATAAATAATACCTAGTGTTAAATAGAAAAAACATTCACGTCAAAATTCCGCTTTAAAACCTGGGCCTGTCTAGCACTGATGACATCATTACTGTGTATATGAATCATTTCACTGTCTGGACTGTCTGAAGATCTTAGAGACAACAGCTAATTCTTGTTGCAAAAGAAATAGGTTTCCATAATTGGTACTTGATCTAGAACTGTATTTGTGGCTGGAGTTTCAGAAATAGAAATACCAACAGCTGAGAAGCCATCGGAATTACAAATGTTACGGAGGAGACCCTATTTCACTAGGGCAGCTTCTATCTATATCATCCTCTACTATCTATTGTTATTTTTTCCCAATACCCCATGTGTTTGTTTTAACTCTCCCTTTACTTGAAGGGTGTATAACACCCTAGCACATTGAGTCAGAGTTCTTTCTTGGCAACCTCTTCAGATTCGCATTCCCCTACAATTCTTAAATTTATTAGAGAAGTGGTTCTCACTTGGCCTGCTGCTATCCAAAGAGTATAATATAAAAAAAATTATTAGGATAGAAGGTGAAAAGATATTTTTATAAACTCCGTTCTTAAAAAGACATTCAAAATGTATCCTCCCCCATAAAGGGCCATATTACAAGTGGAGCGTTGCGCATGTCGGGTTTATCACTCGTATTACAAGTTGAAAGTAAATTTGATCGCTTGAGCAAAATTCAAGTTAGCGCACGTCAGATTAGCGTGTCCTCAGAGCTTTGATTAACTTTGCAAAAAGCGTCACAAAACATCAAAAATACTTTACAAAGTACAGTTAGACTCATAATAACACTATAAAAAAATAGTTCAAAAAAATATAGCACAAAAAAAAAAAATTATAAGGGCTCAAAGATATGAAATTTCAGACATATGTATACATATAAACACAGAAATACATATGTACACTCGTAAGACATATAGAAGTGCATTGGAGCCCTTTGAAAACATGAAAAACATTTATGCAATATTCATTTTTAATAAAAGTTTTAACTAAACATTTACTTTAAAAAATTCACATTCCAATATTCTGCACATAGCAGAAAGTATTTTTAAATAGATATTCCTATATATATATATATATACCTACAGTATATTGTATATGAATAACAATATATCATCAGACATATTGTGCTATGTGAAGAGCATTGGAATGTGAAATATTCATATTTTCATGTCGGGTTAGCGCACATGAGAACATGCGATCAGGGTTTGCGCGTGAGTAGGGTGTTAGTGTTTTTCCCCTTTTTTTGGCTACATTGACTTCTATGGGGGAATATGCGCACGCAATATTCTAACTTCGGCTTTTTGCGCTCATTGGGTTAGCGCGTGAGTGAAAACAGTTTACTTTCAACTCATAATACGAGTGCAACCCGACGCGCAAAAAGTTTACTTCTAGCGCAGTTAATATTGAAGCTGAAGCTTTAAATAATGCTCCACTTGTAATCAGGCCCAACATGCTTAATTGCTTTCTTTAATTTGCCTGCTTTTGCTGTAAAATACTTTCTGAAAAAGAAACGAAGAAGTAAAAAAGAGGGAAAAGGATCAATATATATATACATACATACACATATACACACATACATATACATATACACACATACATATACATATATATATACACTGAAATGGAGTGAAGGAGTTTTGCCTATTGGTTCATGTGATTATGGTTTCTCGTTGTATTCTTTCTTGCATGTTATTTCTTGTGAAATAAAGTTTAAAAAAATACCGTGTGCTTTCCATTTACTGCAGAGAAGCTGGAATGACTATCATATTTAAAGGATGATAAAATTACAGACCCTGCAACATGCTGAATAGTGATTACTCTTCTGCATATTATCTGTCTTTCTTCTATGCTACAACCGCTCCAGATCTTGCAAATGTAGGTTCTAAAATGTTTTTTTTTTTTTTTTTATAAACATAGTGCTTCATTTTAGTAGAGCTCAATTAAAATCTTATTTAGATCATTCTGGATACATTGTCTTTAGAAACGTTTCTGTATCCAAGGTGTTAATTTAAAGATGAGTTAGTACCTATCTGCTGTCACCACCTATTTCTTTAAATATTTCCTACTGGTATTTTGTGCAGCGTTGCTGCATTTTCTGTCTGCTAGTAAATCAAATTAAATAATGATCATCCAAGTCTCTCTTTTGTTGCTGCGTTAAGCAAGATACAATTTCTTCTATATTGCATACCACGATTTTAGCTTCAGATACTGCAAATGTTCTGATCATTAATCTTTTCATATACTTCCCCCTCGCCCCCAGCTGAGACAATGGTATTACTGATCTCTGCATAAATATTCAGTATAGTGTTGTTATCTCAAAGTAAAATACCTTAGTGGTTACAGTCATGTTCAATAGTTCAAAATCTTACCATCAGATGGCACCATTGCTTCGCACGAATGTTATGGATACAAGTCCAAGAAAAATGAAATGACAGCAATTACCATTTGATACAGATTAGTAACAAGTAGACTTTGGCATTAGTAGAAAGAGTAATTGAAAACTTTGACAGTACAATACATAACACAGCCAGGTTAAAAAAAAAAAAAATCTTCAAAATTTCCATTTACTGAAAAACATTACATGTGAAATAGCAATTTAATGTTTAATCAGCAAAGAGCTATGGGCTATTTGTAATCAGTGAGGTAGTAAGTATTTTGTTATTTTATGAATATTTTGTTATTTTATATATATATATATATATATATATATATATATATATATATATACACACATACATACATACATACACACTGTGTAGATATATCTTTATTTGGCTTCATTGTTTACAGTTTATCAAAAATGTTTTTAGTGGTTTTCAGTATAATAGTATTTAACCCCCAAAAATATTTTATCTGCTTTTGTTTATGTTATTAGTAGTTATATTTTGCTATATTATTTTTTTATTTAATTATTCTTTTGTTATTGGTTACTTTCCTCATGATTAGGTGCTGAATGCATGAAATGCGTTAAGGTACCATTTTCAGCGTGCCATTGTTTGATGGTGGCAGAACACATTACTAATATGATTTCATAAACTATAACCTCTTTAATGCTGCATGTGTGGAGTCTTTGGGTACTGATATTTTGCTTCAGGCACTAAGAATTATTATTATTTAAACTTATTTTATATATACACAAAACCTTTTTCATATGTAGACAATGAAATATGCTGCACATAGCCTTCAAATAATTTAATTTAAAACTTTATGTATGATTTGGTTTCTGTTTATGCGCAAACAATCCACTTTGTTACCCGGATAAAGATATCATGAGACGATCATCCTACTCTTGCTAAATTCTACTGTAATGTACTACCAGCATGCTCTGCTTTGCTCAATTTTATATTACTGTGCTTTGTTCTGTATTTGTTAAAATACAAAAAAAAAGATAATAAAAGATTTAAAAACAATACAGATAAATAATAACAGATAATTTGCATTATTTATACATTATTTTAAATAATTTAACATAACTTTCTTAGCATATTGTGCATTAGGCATGCGCATTCTCATTTTTGTTAGGAGCCGATTGCGGAAGACGAAGGTCGCTCGTGGCATTTGGCTCTTTTTGGAGCAGGTTTTCTTTTTGTGAAAGTGCAAAGCACTAAAGGTCTAGATTTGCACAGATCATACTGTGTTGCACTTTCACAAGAAAAAATCTGGCTCGGAAAAGAGCCGATTGCAGCAAGCAGCCACCTTTTTCCGCATGCAGCAGATAACAAAATTGCTGAATGCACATGCCTATTGTGCATGGTTTTGCTACGGTTATAAACCACTGAAAATGATGAAATAACTATACTGCTCTAGGCAATCACTGTGCAATATGTAGCTGGGTCAGGCAGGCACAAAATTTTACTTTTAGCTTTTCTGGAGAAATAAGTACAAGCATATTTTTTTCAGAGGTATTCTACAGAAAAAGTGAGCCACATATAGCGCCTCATGCGCTAAACAGTGGATGCCGCTTTGGAGCTCACGCAAGCCTGCTTACCTCATGTTGCAAGCAGCGGCTAAATTGTAACCTGCCACCTCTGAGGTTAGGAGATATATCATGACAAACTCACTTGTTTTGGGTGATTGACAGGTCATAAGAGACCAGGCGGCTGTGCTGCATAAGCAAATGCTTGTGCAATAGAAAATATGGACAGCAGACATAAGTGTCCACTGCCAGTTTGCCAAGTCAAGAATCTTGTACTTTCCCACTCAATAGTAAACTGGACCCATATATTGAAAATATATTAAAATGTTTCTTTCCAATAAATAATTTATGGGGGAAAAAACATTTAGTTTAATGTCTTTATAAGACAAACAAAAATGTTAAAGTAATTTGTGCTTTTATAAAAACAAATAATATGCTCTAAAATCCATTTAACATTAAAGTTTGCAAAATGAACATATTGTTTTCTTAGATTTGCCTATCAAGAGTTACCATTTATCTAATTTTGACATTAGAAATGAACCTCTTATCTGAATGAAGAGAAAGCTCTCTATGAACAACAGTATTAATTTGGCTAAGATATTACTCCCTAATGACTCTTTCATAAAAAAAAATGATAAAATATTAGCAGTGTTTTAGTAGTATTATTATTAGATTATTCAGTATCTGGCTGCCATACATACTGAGGCATATTGAACATCCCCCACTCATAGGAACAAGCCATAGAATCTGTAAGGAAAAACTGCTGCTTGTAGTTTATTTTCTTTACACAAGTAGCTGTGACTTACAATTTAGATGGATTGATCCTCACAAATAAAAACAAATGCCATATAAATAATCCACAAGGCAACATCTAGAAGGACTGAATTCATCACAGTAATTACTCTGTCTATTGGTGTAAAGGGCGCAAGTCAGGAGGAGCAAAACTACTTTTGTCACATATTTTTACAGCTTGACAGAACAAACATTTCAACAATATTAAAAGTCCAATTTGCCGATTCCCAGGGTCCTCTGAATATTTTTTATTACACACTTTGAAAATTGTTTGCTTTCATAACATGCCACAAATTTTGTCAAGGTGAAACAAAATCCTGAAATAGGTAAAAAATAAACTGCTAGATTACGAATTTTGCGTTAGCCTTAAAAAGCAGCGTTGAGAGGTCCCAACGCTGCTTTTTAACGCCCGCTGGTATTACGAGTCTGGCAGTTACAGGTGTACCGCTCACGTTTTTTCCGCGATTCGAGCATACCGCAAATCCCCTTACGTCAATTGCATATCCTATGTTTTCAATGGGATTTTCCTAACGAGCCTTGGAAAAAGTGAGCGGTACAGCCTCTCCTGTCAAGACTCCTACCGCATTTAAAAGTCAGTAGTTAAGAGTTTTATGGGCTAACGCTGTAACATAAAACTCTTAACTAAAGTGCTAAAAAGTACACTAACACCCATAAACTACCTATTAACCCCTAAACCGAGGCACCCCCACATCGCAAACACTATATTAAAATTTTTAACCCCTAATCTGCCTAACTGGACATCGCCGCCACTTCAATAAATGTATTAACCCCTAAACCGTTGCACTCTCGCCTCGCTAACACTAGTTAAATATTATTAACTCCTAATCTGCCGGCCCTAACATTGCCGTCACCTACCTACATTTATTAACCCCTAATCTGCCACCCACAACGTCGCCGCCACTATATTAAATTTATTAACCCTTAAATCTAAGTCTAACCCAAACCCCCCTAACTTAAATATTATTTAAACAAATCTAAATAAAATTACTACAATTAAATAAATAATTCCTATTAAAAACTAAATACTTACGTATAAAATAAACCCTAAGCTAGCTACAATATAACTAATAGTTACATTGTATCTAATTTATTTTACAGGCAACTTTGTATTTATTTTAACTAGGTACAATAGTTATTAAATAGATATTAACTATTTAATAACTACCTAGTTAAAATAAATACAAATATACCTGTAAAATAAAACCTAACCTAAGTTAGAATTACACCTAACACTACACTACAATTAAATAAACCTAAATTAAATACGATTAATTACAATTAAATTAAATAAACTAAATTACAAAGAAAAAAACCACTAAATTACAGAAAATAAGCTTTTTGCGGGGCATTGCCCCAAAGTAATCAGCTCTTTTACCTGTAAAAAAAAATACAATACCCCCCCAAAATTACAACCCACCACCCACACACCCAACCCTACTCTAAAACCCACCCAATCCCCCCTTAATAAAACCTAACACTACCCCCTTGAAGATCACCCTACCTTGAGACGTCTTCACCCAACCGGGCAGAAGTGGTCCTCCAGACAGTCCGAAGTCTTCATCCTATCCGGGCAGAAGAGGACCTCCAGACGGGCAGAAGTCTTCATCCAGGCAGCATCTTCTATCTTCATCTATCCGGAGCGGAGCGGGTCCATCTTCAAGACATCTGACGCGGTCATCCTTTTCATCTGACGACTAAATGACGGTACCTTTAAGTGACGTCATCCAAGATGGCGTCCCTTCAATTCCGATTGGCTGATAGAATTCTATCAGCCAATCGGAAATTAAGGTAGAAAAAATCCTACTGGCTGATCCAATCCAATTTTTTCTACCTTAATTCCGATTGGCTGATAGAATTCTATCAGCCAATCGGAATTGAAGGGATGCCATCTTGGATGATGTCACTTAAAGGTACCGTCATTTAGTCGTCGGACGTCGGATGAAGAGGATGCTCGGCGTTGGATTTCTTGAAGATGGACCCGCTCCGCTCCGGATGGATGAAGACTTCTACCCGTCTGGAGGTCCTCTTCTGCCCGGTTGGGTGAAGACGTCTCAAGGTAGGGTGATCTTCAAGGGGGTAGTGTTAGGTTTTATTAAGGGGGGATTGGGTGGGTTTTAGAGTAGGGTTGGGTGTGTGGGTGGTGGGTTGTAATGTTGAGGGGGTATTGTATTTTTTTTTACTGGTAAAAGAGCTGATTACTTTGGGGCAATGCCCCGCAAAAAGCCCTTTTAAGGGCTATTTGTAATTTAGTATAGGGTAGGGATTTTTATTATTTTGGGGGGCTTTTTTTTTTTATTAGGGGGATTAGATTAGGTGTAATTAGTTTAATTTTTTTTTAATTATTTTATTATTTTCTGTAATTTAGTGTTTCCCCCCCCGTAATTTAGATAATTGAATTAATTAATTAATTGTAGTTAGTTTAGGGAATTAATTTAATGATAGTGTAGTGTTAGGTGTAATTGTAACTTAGGTTAGGTTTTATTTTACAGGTATATTTGTATTTATTTTAGCTAGGTAGCTATTAAATAGTTAATAACTATTTAATAACTATTCTACCTAGTTAAAATAAATACAAACTTGCCTGTAAAATAAAAATAAATCCTAAGCTAGCTAAAATGTAACTATTAGTTATATTGTAGCTAGCTTAGGGTTTATTTTATAGGTAAGTATTTAGTTTTAAATAGGAATACTTTATATAATTATAGTAATTTTATTTAGATTATTTTAAATTATATTTAAGTTAGGGGGTGTTAGGGATAGGGTTAGACTTAGGTTTAGGGGTTAATAACTATATTATAGTGGCGGCCACGTTGGGGGCGGAAGACTAGGGGTTAATAAATGCAGTTAGATTGCGGCGACATTGGGGAAGGCAGATTAGGGGTTAATAAATATAATGTAGGTGGCGGCGATGTTGGGGGCATCAGATTAGGGGTTCATTAGTATAAAGTAGGCGGTGTCCGGAGCAGCAGATTAGGGGTTAATAATATAATGTAGGTGTCGGCAGGGTCGGCAGATTAGGGGTTAATAAGTGTAAGATTAGGGGTGTTTAGACTCGGGGTTCATGTTAGGGTGTTAGGTGTAGACATAAAAAGTATTTTCCCATAGGAATCAATGGGGTTGTGTCAGGAGCTGAACGCTGCTTTTTTTAAGCCGAATCTGCCCCATTGATTTCTATGGAGAAATCGTGCATGAGCACGTTTAGCCAGCTCACCGCTACCGTAAGCAACTCTGGTATTGAGGTGAGATGTGGAGCTAAATTTTGCTCTCCACTCACTTTTTGCGGTTAACGCCGGGTTTAAAAAAACCTGTAATACCAGCGTTGTTTGTAGGTGAGCTGAAACTGAGCATTAGCACCGCACCCCTGTTAACGCAAAACTCGTAATCTAGGTGAAAGTTTTTTGTTGTAGTGAATACAATGCAAATAAAATATATTAAGGAGGTAGTTTTTATTTGTCAGCAGTTCCAAGTGAGTGCTTTGTTAAAGCAAAATCAAGTTAATCGCAATAACGTACTGGCATAGAATGTTCATGCTAAACCTTTTACTCTGTGTAGGAAATGTACATTAAAAGGGTCTGGCTTTTTGCTTTATATAAATCAGGGTTCAAGTAAACTAAATATTTCTTACAAAAAAGGAGAACTTGAAGAAAAAATATGCAAACCATTGTATATCAACAAAAACAAGATAGATAGGTATATTTTAGATATAGATTATCAAATGCATATAGACTTTGTTTTGATCAAATGTTTGAAGAGGGATGCTCCTAAATGGTCGCCCTTGGAATTTCTGTGGATAGGTATTACAACCTACAGTACCTTAGAATTTCTAAAGATAGGTATTACAACCTACAGTACCTTAGAATTTCTAAAGATAGGTATTATAACCTACAGTACCTTAGAATTTCTATGGATAGGTATTACAATCTACAGTACCTTAGCATTTCTAAAGATAGGTATTACAACCTACAGTACCGTAGAATTTCTATGGATAGGTATTACAACATACAGTACCTTGGAATCTCTGTGAATAGGAATTACAACCTACAGTACATTTAAATCTCTGTGGATAGGCATTACAACCTACAGTACCTTGGGATTTCTATGGATAGGCATTATAACCTACAGTATCTTGGAATCTCTGTGGATAGGCATTACAACCTACAGTATCTTGGAATCTCTATGGATAGGCATTACAACCTACAGTATCTTGGAATTTCTATGGATAGGCATTACAACCTACAGTATGTTGGAATTTGTATGGATAGGCATTACAACCTACAGTATCTTGGAATTTCTATAGATAGGCATTACAACCTACAGTACCTTGGGATTTCTATGGATAGGCATTACAACCTACAGTATCTTGGAATCTCTGAATAGGCATTACAACCTACAGTATCTTGGAATCTCTGTGAATAGGCATTACAACCTACAGTACCTTGGAATTTCTATGGATAGGCATTACAACCTACAGTACCTTGGAATTTCTATGGATAGGCATTATAACCTACAGTATCTTGGAATATCTGTGGATAGGCATTACAACCTACAGTATCTTGGAATTTCTATGGTTAGGCATTACAACCTACAGTACCTTGGAATTTCTATGAATAGGCATTACAACCTACAGTATCTTGGAATATCTGTGGATAGGCATTACAACCTACAGTATCTTGGAATTTCTATGGATAGGCATTACAACCTACAGTATCTTGGAATCTTTGTGGATTGCCTGGTATTTTGTCTGGCGTTTCCTCTTGGATGGAATCAGGCTGATATACTGCCAGAAAGTACTGTTCTGTGAAAGGCTAAAGGGGGCCAAGAGAGGGTGCATCCTGGGTGAGTAACATCTCATAAGGTTATTAAATGGAAAATTAACATCTTGTAATTATACGATTTTGATACTTTCTAAATAAATTAACAGTGGGTGAGATTGAAAATGTTTTGAATTAATTATCACCATATTAGCCAAACTACACTTACAGCTTTTGCCTTATTTGTAGGAGATAATTAGGACTTGTTACTAAAGTAGACACAGCTAGTCATTAGGTAAGTAAAATAATAATTGCTTTGTCATTCCTTAACTGATAATCTCTGCTAAAGCTATTTAGGTATAGATATGTGGCAGGGCTAGGTTTGTGAGGTCTGTCATGTGCACTTCCATTTGGTAGAATTGTAAAAATAATTGCAGACATAAATTACATGTAAATGGAGCAAAATAAATAATAAAAAGTATGTTGCAAAGCTGTTTTACTAAACATAATTAAAGGGACAGTGTACCCTTCATTTTTCTTCCCTTTAAGTTCCCAATGATCTATTTTACCAGCTGGAGTCTATTAAAGGGACAGTAAACCTTATCGCTGTTTTACAGACCCGCTCTCTGTACTCTGCTGAGCGGGTCTGTTGTTTTTACTGAGCGCGTCGGGCCAGCTGTACAGTCACAGCCCGGCCCGACCGCGCCATTAGACACAATGCAGCTCGCTCCTGCTCTGTCTGACAGCGGGAGCGAGCTGCATTGTGTCTAATGGCGCGGTCGGGCCGGGCTGTGACTATACAGCTGGCCCGATGCGCTCAATGAAAACAACAGACCCGCTCAGCAGAGCCCAGAGAGCGGGTCTGTAAAACGGCGATATTTTTTAAAAATAAAAAGGCAATATTATGATTTCAAATGTTTGGCTAATGTAATGTTATATAATTCTGCACTATGTGCAGAATTATATAACATTTTTTTTAAGGTTTACTGTCCCTTTAACTTTGTTATAAATAGCTGTTTTTGCATGAGGTGTCCCTATCTATACTGAAAGTTTCTATCCTTAAAGGGACAGTCAACACCAGAATTTTTGTTGTTTTAAAAGATAGATAATCCCTTAATTACCCATTCTTTAGTTTTGCATATCCAACACAGTTATAATACACATTTTACCTCTGTGATTACCTTGTATCTAACCCTCTGCAGACTGTCCCCTTACTTCACGTCTTTTGACAGACTTGCATTTTAGCCAATCAGTGCTCACTCCTTGGTATCTATATGAAACACATGAACCAACGCCCTCAAGTGGTGAAAAACTGTCAAAAGCAGAGGGGGCCTTCAAAATCAAAATAATTAGCACATGAACCTCCTAGGTTTAGCTTTCAACTAAGAATACCAAGAGAACAAACCAAAATTGATGATAAAAGTAAATTGGAAAGTTGTTTAAAATTGCATGCGATATTTGAATCATGAAAGTTTTTTTTTGGACTTGACTGTCTTTTTAAATGTTAATGGATTGTGGTCTCAAAGAACAAAACAGCTATTTCATGTATAAAAATAAACAATTTCTCATACATTTTTTACTCTGCAGCTGGAATAACAAGCCATTCAAAACACACTGAATTAAAGTAATTTTACAGTACCCTGTCTCTTTAAACAGTTTATTTGAATGTCAAACTGTTTTTATCCCTTCCATTACTGTCTATTGCAAGTTGAGCACTTCCATTGTTTTCTTTTGAGCACACAAGCACTTCATCTAGCAGTCTGATATTTTGTATGCATCTCATATAATTTTAAACAGTAGAGACTGTTTGTTTTACGTATCATACTGTATATATTCATGTTTTCTAGCATTAAAAGGTAGAATGCTCACTGATTTTTATTTTAATGGGGGGCTTTCTTACATGCTAAAGATCATAGTATGTAAAAAAAAAAAATGGAACGGATAGACAATAAAGAACAACACAAAACTTAAAAGCATTACTGTCACTCTATAAATACATAAATCCTTTGTATATAGATATTTATATTGCATGTGTGTATTCTGGTTAGTTCTAGGTATTATATATATATATGTAACTCTTCATTTGGCACAATCTTCAACATCACTTTGTTTTCTTTGAAAAATACTGAAATTAGACCAATATAAATCAGGACATTGTACAATTACTGCGTTTTACAGCATTTTGCTTATGGGATCCAAACTGCACCAGCACAATATTCTTTTCATAATGAAGTTTTTAAATCATTTTTAATTACCTTTCAAAAGCCACATTCTACTTCTGCACTTGACAAGATGCAAAATAGTTCTTTTCAACAAATGCTGTACTATGCACGGGAGAAATTTATGCAGCGCAGTCTCGTAACCCGCATTAATGTACTTACTGAATATACACAAAGGAACTTTTTAAATGCTTTATATGCGTTAGCAAAAAAATGATGTCTGATATTTATTCATTTAAAATGTTGTATTAAAGATATTAATACTAAAATGTTAATGGTTGAGCAAAATGAAGATAAAAGACAAATTTTGGAGGTTTTCTGCTCTTCAGTTTGTTTCATAAATAGCAACACTGTCTGTTACACAGTCCCTGGTATTAGATGTGGTTCTTCTCCACATCCACAAGTAACATTTAGCTTACAGCACATCTACTGAATCCTTTCACCTTGTTTTGTTTTATTGCATACTGTTACATACTGTTGCATACTTTTACATACTGTTTCAGTTACATACTGTTGCATACTGCTGCATACTGTTGCATACTGTTACATACTGTTGCATACTGTTGCATACTGTTGCATACTGTTACATACTGTTGCATACTGTTGCATACTGTTGCATACTGTTGCATACTGTTGCATACTGTTGCATACTGTTACAGTTGCATACTGTTGCATACTGTTGCATACTGTTACAGTTACATACTGTTGCATACTGTTGCAGTTGCATACTGTTGCATACTGTTACAGTTACATACTGTTACATACTGTTGCATACTGTTACATACTGATACTGTTACATACTGATACTGTTGCATACTGTTACATACTGTTGCATACTGTTACAGTTACATACTGTTGCATACTGTTACAGTTACATACTGTTACATACTGTTGCATACTGTTACATACTGATACTGTTACATACTGTTACATACTGATACTGTTGCATACTGTTACATACTGTTGCATACTGTTACAGTTACATACTGTTGCATACTGTTGCAGTTACATACTGTTGCATACTGTTACAGTTACATACTGTTGCATACTGTTGCAGTTACATACTGTTGCATACTGTTACAGTTACATACTGTTGCATACTGTTGCAGTTACATACTGTTGCATACTGTTGCAGTTACATACTGTTGCATACTGTTGCAGTTACATACTGTTGCATACTGTTACAGTTACATACTGTTGCATACTGATACATACTGATACTGTTACATACTGTTGCAGCTACTGTTTATAGGCAGGTCTGAATGAAGAGATGTGCTGCGGAGCTATACAAAGAAATAATAATTATACCAGATCTCTCACATACCAAACAAATATATTCATATTTTAGCCACTGGTAAATGTTATTGCATTGTACGGCTAATAACCGTTTTAGATTTCTAACATTTGTTTCTAGAGCAGAAAGATGTTTACTTAGATTTAGATATTTTATGTAAAAATAAAAGGAACAGTAAAATCAAAATTAAACTTTTGTGATTCAAATAGTGTTCAATTTAAACAACTTTTCAATTTGCGTCTATTACCTAATTTGCTTTGTTCTTATTGTATTCTTTGTTAAAAAGTATATCTAGGTAGGTTCAGGAGCAGCAATGCACTACTGGGAACTAGTTGATTGGTGGCAGCAGATATGTGCCTCTTGTCATTGGCTCATCAGATGTGTTCAGCTAGCTCCCAGTATTATATTATTTCTACTTCAACAAAGGATACCAAGAGAATGAAGCACTTTTGATAAAAGTTAACTGGAAAGTTGTTTAACCCTTCAGCTGCTGAGCCACTTTCACCCATGTACTAAGTATAGTTCTTAGATGCTGCTCACATTTAAGCTCTACTGTTGACCACGTTTGAAAAAGCCACATATATTCCATTTTTAGTTTTTCAGAAGACACAGCAGACAAACTATATCAATATTAATATATTTATATATATATATATATATATATATATTTATAATTATACACATACACAGTATATATCTGAAAGGATGACACACTCACTGGATTTTAGTGATATGGAGCTTTAATAAGGTTAAATGTTAAATCTCAATATCACTAAAATCTGTGAGTGCGTCATCTTTTCAGAATATTACATTTACACCTGCATCCTGGTGGTTGTTTAATAATTTAGTGAGAGTGCAGACCCCCTCTAAGCAGTGGCGTATTTAGGTTTTGTGTTGCCCTAGGCGCTCCAAATTTTGCTGGTCAGGGAGTAATGTGATTTTTTTTTTATGGCATTTCCAAAATAAATGTTCACACACCCATACCTCTAAACTGTAAGCTCTTTAGGCAAAATCTACCATTATACTATTATATACCTGTATAATACTTCTAAAATAACTGTAAGCTTCTTACAGTGCTGCCCCCTCCCAAATCTGCTGCCCTAGGCAAGTGTTTCGTTTGCCTAGGCCAAAATATGCCCCTGCCTCTATGTCGCATTATTTATATATATATATATATATATATATATATATATATATATATATATATATATATATATATATAAATATATACAGTATATATATATAAAATGTAAGAATCCTGCAACGAAAAGTGTGAAAAAATGCATTTTTAATATAACAAACAAGGTTACAAACAATAGTATATGTGGTTTTTTACCCTAACCTCTATATTAAAAAGAAGGGAGTGTACTAATAAATAAGGGCCATTAGTTTTACCTTGCAGAGGTATAAGACTTGCTTTATCACAGAAATCTATGGATTGGTTGGAAACGTTTAGACAGATATAAAATATTTAATATTAGCTTCTCACAAGACCACTGAAATGGCTATGTAGCAGGAGACAAGAGCTTATAATAGATACTTTCTGTCCCAGCATCTCACATAAAACTACCCCATTTCTTAGCACTGAAGGTTCATCTTATAGTGCATTTTGCAACATATGCCACCAAATAGTGTTTATGTTTTGCCAATATTATGAATGTATAAGTTTTGAGGTCACCCACCTTATTTGTAAGCAGAAACTGACACTATGGTAAATATCCTTACTTAAAGGGACACTGAACCCACATTTTTTCTTTCATGATTCAGATAGAGCATGCGATTTTAAACAACTTTCTAATTTACTCCTATTATCAATTTTTCTTCGTTCTCTTGCTTTCTTTATTTGAAAAAGAAGGCATCTAAGCTATTTTTTTGGTTTAGAACCATGGAAAGCACTTGTTTATTGGTGGGTGAATTTACCCACCAATCAGAAAGAACAACACAGTGTGTTCACCAAAAATGGGCCGGCATCTAAACTTACATTCTTGCATTTCAAATAAAGATACCAAGAGAATGAAAAGAACTTGATAATAGGAGTAAATTAGAAAGTTCCTTAAAATTGCATGCTCTATCTGAATCACAATATAAAAAATGTGGGTTCAGTGTCGAAGACTAGACTCATTTAGCACAACGATAATAGAATAAAATGCAGTGAATACAAACCAAAAACATTATGGCACATATCAAAATAAAAAAAATGTAAATAGAGACTTGCTGTGTCTATTTGCTATGCTAGGAACCTCTGGTCTTGGCACGTCTTCACAGAAGTGGGGGAAGAGACAGAGTTAATGTGCTAGAGCAGACATCACCAAGAAATGTTTGTTTCTACTTTGAAGATCACCTTTAAGTTAATTCTTTATGTAGCACCACAAATATCTCAGAACAGTACAATGTGGGAGTTGATGTATACACAGGCTTTACATAGTCTGAAGTGCGTGATGGTACTTCATGGTACTGAGCTTTGTTGCTGAAAAACGTACCTGTTTAGTTTTTTTATGACAGGACATAAATAAATGATGTATACTTTGGAGTGAGCAAGAGAATCTTTAATGTTTTAAGTTGTGACTGAACAGAGGATAGCACCAGGATAATCGGGGTAATATTAATCAAGAGTTGAGATTATGGAGGTTGTTGTAAGAAGGTTTTAAGCTTAGAAATAAAATAAATGTAACACTTTAAACATTGAACAAAAAATAAGAAAACATTCAATGCAAGATGAAGGACGTTGAATTCCAAATGCTTATGGAAAACAGATTTTACAAATAAGACCAAAACACACACACAAAAGGTTTTAAAACTAAAAACAGGTATGGAAACATCCAGGATAAATGGACAAAATCGTTTTAATCTGCTGTTAACTTTGATAATGATTTCTGAAAGGTACAGGTGTCTTGTGTTCCTAGAAAATAAGCTGCTAGTATGTTTCTATGGGACTGAGATCATTATTTTCTTTTAGCAAAGAAGGCTTCCCTTATGTTCAGCCCACCTATCAAAGGTTGTGTTCAAATATCAAGCATGTTTTCAAGAGGTTTCTGAGAAAATAAGGTTGTTTAAAGAAAACCAGGCACCAGGGAATAAACTATAAGACAAACATCTACTGCTGACTGTTGCATAAGAAACATATAAAACACAAGTTACATTTTACATTTAAAACATGATTTTATGTCTGTGCTTAACAAACAACTGCACACTACCAATATCTTCTGTAATTAAGTGAAGTTGTCCAAATTTTTTTTTTTTCAATTCTTAACAAACTACATATAAAATTCTGACGTAACTATCAGGCCTGGCTCTTGTCAACATAAGTTACTTACTGACTAATATAATCTCAGACATTTATAGCTGAGCCCCATGCATCCTCAAATAAATTGGGCTAAAAAAAACCTTGAGCTAAAATGTGCGGTGGTTCAGAAGAACACAGTGACAGTTTATGATTTGGGAAAAATAAAATATAAATAAATAAATAAATATATATATATATATATATATATATATATATATATACACACACACACACTGTATGTGTATATATATGTGTATATATATATATATATATATATAAATAAATAAAATGAAATCTGTATGCAAACTAGACTGTGTAGTGTGTTTTAATAATACTTAAAAGAATACAAATTATATATAATAAAATAAAAACAAACATGTATGCTCATATAATGAATATATTGACATGGAAATAATACACTGAATGAAAAAAACATAATTTATGCTTACCTGATAAATTCCTTTCTCCTGTAGTGTAGTCAGTCCACGGGTCATCATTACTTATGGGATATTAACTCCTCCCCAACAGGAAGTGCAAGAGGATCACCCAAGCAGAGCTGCTATATAGCTCCTCCCCTCTACGTCACACCCAGTCATTCGACCGAGAACCAAACGAGAAAGGAGAAACTATAGGGTGCAGTGGTGACTGGAGTATAATTAAAAAATTTAGACCTGCCTTAAAAAACAGGGCGGGCCGTGGACTGACTACACTACAGGAGAAAGGAATTTATCAGGTAAGCATAAATGATGTTTTCTCCTGTTAAGTGTAGTCAGTCCACGGGTCATCATTACTTATGGGATACCAATACCAAAGCTAAATACACGGATGACGGGAGGGACAGGCAGGATCTCTATACGGAAGGAACCACTGCCTGAAGAACCTTTCTCCCAAAAACAGCCTCCGAAGAAGCAAAAGTGTCAAATTTGTAAAATTTGGAAAAAGTATGAAGAGAAGACCAAGTTGCAGCCTTGCAAATCTGTTCAACAGAGGCCTCGTTCTTAAAGGCCCAAGTGGAAGCCACAGCTCTAGTAGAATGAGCTGTAATCCTTTCAGGAGGTTGCTGTCCAGCAGTCTCATAGGCTAAGCGTATTATGCTACGAAGCCAAAAGGATAGAGAGGTAGCAGATGCTTTTTGACCTCTCCTCTGTCCAAAATAAACGACAAACAGGGAAGAAGTTTGTCGAAAATCTTTAGTTGCCTGTAAATAAAATTTCAGGGCACGGACTACATCTAGGTTGTGCAGAAGTCGTTCCTTCTTTGAAGAAGGGTTAGGACACAATGATGGAACAACAATCTCTTGATTGATATTCTTGTTAGTGACTACCTTAGGTAAGAACCCAGGTTTAGTACGCAGAACTACCTTATCTGAATGAAAAATCAGATACGGAGAATCACAATGTAAGGCTGATAATTCAGAGACTCTACGAGCCGAGGAAATAGCCATTAAAAACAGAACTTTCCAAGATAACAGCTTGATATCAATGGAGTGAAGGGGTTCAAACGGAACACCCTGTAAAACGTTAAGAACTAAGTTTAAGCTCCACGGCGGAGCAACAGATTTAAACACAGGCTTAATCCTGGCCAAAGCCTGACAAAAAGCCTGAACGTCTGGAACTTCTGACAGACGCTTGTGTAAAAGGATGGACAGAGCTGAGATCTGTCCCTTTAACGAACTAGCAGATAAACCCTTTTCTAAACCTTCTTGTAGAAAAGACAATATCCTAGGAATCCTAACCTTACTCCATGAGTAACCCTTGGATTCGCACCAGTGTAAGTATTTACGCCATATTTTATGGTAAATTTTCCTGGTAACAGGTTTCCTAGCCTGTATTAAGGTATCAATTACTGGTTCCGAAAATCCACGCTTTGATAAAATTAAGCGTTCAATTTCCATGCAGTCAGCTTCAGAGAAATTAGATTTTGATGTTTGAAAGGACCCTGAATTAGAAGGTCCTGTCTCAGAGGCAGAGACCAAGGTGGACAGGATGACATGTCCACTAGATCTGCATACCAGGTCCTGCGTGGCCACGCAGGCGCTATTAGAATCACTGATGCTTTCTCCTGTTTGATCCTGGCAATCAAACGAGGAAGCATCGGGAAGGGTGGAAACACATAAGCCATCCTGAAGGTCCAAGGTGCTGTCAAGGCATCTATCAGGACCGCTCCCGGGTCCCTGGACCTGGACCTGTAACGAGGAAGCTTGGCGTTCCGGAGAGACGCCATGAGATCCATATCTGGTTTGCCCCAACGTTGAAGTATTTGGGCAAAGACCTCCGGATGAAGTTCCCACTCCCCCGGATGAAAAGTCTGGCGACTTAGGAAATCCGCCTCCCAGTTGTCCACCCCTGGGATGTGGATCGCTGACAGGTGGCAAGAGTGAGACTCTGCCCAGCGAATTATCTTTGATACTTCCATCATCGCTAAGGAACTTCTTGTCCCTCCCTGATGGTTGATGTAAGCCACAGTCGTGATGTTGTCCGACTGAAACCTGATAAACCTCAGAGTTGCTAACTGAGGTCAAGCCAGAATGTTTATTGGAAGGAGACTCTCCTCTTGAGTCCATGATCCCTGAGCCTTCAGGGAATTCCAGACAGCACCCCAACCTAGTAGGCTGGCGTCTGTAGTTACAATTGTCCAGTCTGGCCTGCTGAAGGGCATCCCCCTGGACAGATGTGGCCGAGAAAGCCACCATAGAAGAGAATCTCTGGTCTCCTGATCCAGATTCAGCGTAGGGGACAAATCTGAGTAATCCCCATTCCACTGACTTAGCATGCACAATTGCAGCGGTCTGAGGTGCAGGCGTGCAAAAGGAACTATGTCCATTGCCGCTACCATTAAGCCGATTACCTCCATGCATTGAGCCACTGACGGGTGTTGAATGGAATGAAGGGCACGGCAAGCATTTAGAAGCTTTGTTAACCTGTCCTCTGTCAGGTAAATTTTCATTTCTACAGAATCTATAAGAGTCCCCAAGAAGGGAACTCTTGTGAGTGGTAAGAGAGAACTCTTCTCCTCGTTTACTTTCCACCCATGCGATCTTAGAAATGCCAGTACTAACTCTGTATGAGACTTGGCAGTTTGAAAGCTTGACGCTTGTATCAGAATGTCGTCTAGGTACGGAGCTACCGAAATTCCTCGCGGTCTTAGTACCGCCAGAAGAGAGCCCAGAACCTTTGTAAAGATTCTTGGAGCCGTAGCCAACCCGAAGGGAAGAGCTACAAACTGGTAATGCTTCTCTAGGAAGGCAAACCTTAGATACCGGTAATGTTCTCTGTGAATCGGTATGTGAAGGTAAGCATCCTTTAAATCCACTGTGGTCATGTACTGACCTCTTTGGATCATGGGTAAGATTGTCCGAATAGTTTCCATCTTGAATGATGGAACTCTTAGGAATTTGTTTAGGATCTTTAAATCCAATATTGGTCTGAAGGTTCCCTCTTTTTTGGGAACCACAAACAGATTTGAGTAAAACCCTTGTCCGTGTTCCGACCGCGGAACTGGATGGATCACTCCCATTAGTAAAAGGTCTTGTACACAGCGTAGAAACGCCTCTTTCTTTATCTGGCTTGTTGACAACCTTGAAAGGTGAAATCTCCCTTGTGGAGGAGAAGCTTTGAAGTCCAGAAGATATCCCTGAGATATGATCTCCAACGCCCAGGGATCCTGGACATCTCTTGCCCAAGCCTGGGCGAAGAGAGAGAGTCTGCCCCCCACTAGATCCGTTACCGGATCGGGGGCCCTCACTTCATGCTGTCTTAGGGGCAGCAGCAGGCTTTCTGGCCTGCTTGCCCTTGTTCCAGGCCTGGTTAGGTTTCCAGCCTTGTCTGTAGCGAGCAACAGCTCCTTCCTGTTTTGGAGCAGAGGAAGTTGAAGCTGCTCCTGCCTTGAAGTTACGAAAGGTACGAAAATTAGACTGTCTAGCCCTGGGTTCGGCTCTGTCTTGAGGCAGGGCATGGCCTTTACCTCCCGTAATATCAGCGATAATTTCTTTCAAACCGGGCCCGAATAAAGTCTGCCCCTTGAAAGGTATGTTAAGTAGTTTCGATTTAGAAGTTACATCAGCTGACCAGGATTTTAGCCACAGCGCTCTGCGTGCCTGAATGGCGAATCCGGAATTCTTAGCCGTAAGTTTAGTTAAATGTACTACGGTATCAGAAATAAATGAATTAGCTAGCTTAAGGGTTTTAAGCTTAAGTGAAATCTCATCTAATGTCGCTGAGTCAAGGGTCTCTTCCAGAGACTCAAACCAAAATGCTGCCGCAGCCGTGACAGGCGCAATGCATGCAAGGGGTTGTAATATAAAACCTTGTTGAACAAACATTTTCTTAAGGTAACCCTCTAACTTTTTATCCATTGGATCTGAAAAGGCACAGCTATCCTCCACCGGGATAGTGGTACGCTTAGCTAAAGTAGAAACTGCTCCCTCCACCTTAGGGACCGTTTGCCATAAGTCCCGTGTGGTGGCGTCTATTGGAAACATTTTTCTGAATATAGGAGGGGGTGAGAAAGGCACACCGGGTCTGTCCCACTCCTTAGTAATAATTTCAGTAAGTCTCTTAGGTATAGGAAAAACGTCAGTACTTGTCGGTACCGCAAAATATTTATCCAACCTACACATTTTCTCTGGGATTGCAACTGTGTTACAATCATTCAGAGCCGCTAACACCTCCCCTAGCAATACACGGAGGTTTTCCAGCTTAAACTTAAAATTTGAAATGTCTGAATCCAATTTATTTGGATCAGATCCATCACCCGCAGAATGAAGCTCTCCGTCCTCATGCTCTGCAAATTGTAACGCAGTATCAGACATGGCCCTAGCATTATCAGTATACTCTGTTCTCATCCCAGAGTGATCTCGTTTACCTCTAAGTTCTGGCAATTTAGACAAAACTTCAGTCATAACATTAGCCATGTCTTGTAAAGTGATTTGTAATGGCCGCCCTGATGTACTTGGCGTTACAATATCACGCACCTCCTGAGCGGGAGATGCAGGTACTGACACGTGAGGCAAGTTAGTCGGCATAACTTCCCCCTCGTTGTCTGGTGAATGTTGCTTAACATGTACAGATTGACTTTTATTTAAAGTAGCATCAATGCAATTAGTACATAAATTTCTATTGGGCTCCACCTTGGCTTTTGAACATATTGCACAAAGAGATTCCTCTGTGTCAGACATGTTTAAACAAACTAGCATTTAGACTAGCAAGCTTGGAAATACTTTTCAACTAAATTTACAAGCAATATGTAAAAACGTTACTGTGCCTTTAAGAAGCACACAAAAAAACTGACACAGTTAAATAAAAATGAACCGGATTAGTTATATAAACCAAATTTAGCAAAGGATTGCACTCATTAGCAATGGATGATTAACCCTTAATATCAGAAAAAAAAAAAGTATAACAATTGACAATATAAGCGTTTTTATCACAGTCAAGCACAGTCTCACAGGTCTCCTGTGAGTGATTACCTCCCTCAAAACTAGTTTTGAAGACCCCTGAGCTCTGTGGAGACGTCCTGGATCATGCAGGGAGAAAAAGACAGACTGTGACTGAATTTCTGATGCATAGTAAAAGCGCCAAAATAGGCCCCTCCCACTCACACTACAACAGTGAGGGAAGCTCAGTAAACTGTTTTAATTTAAAACAAACGACAGCCATGTGGAAAATAAAGCCCAAAACAATTTTCACCAAGTACCTCAGATAATTAAACGATTTAACATGCCAGTAAACGTTTAAAATCTAATATATGAAATGTCATTAAAAAGCCTGCTGCTAGTCGCTCACGCTGCAAGTTAGGCTAAAAGTTATATGCATACAGTATTTTCCCAGTGAAGTGCCATTCCCCAGAAATACTTAAGTGTAAACATATATACATGTCAGCCTGATACCAGTTGCTACTACTGCATTTAAGGCTGTACTTACATTATATCGGTATTAGCAGTATTTTCAAAGTCAATTCCATTCCTTAGAAAATAATATACTGCAACATACCTCTTTGCAGGTGAACCTGCCCGCTGTCCCCTGATCTGAAGTTACCTTACTCCTCAGAATGGCCGAGAACAGCAAACGGATCTTAGTTACGTCCGCTAAGATCATATACAAAAACTCAGGTAGATTCTTCTTCAAATTCTGCCTGAGAAGGAAACAACACACTCCGGTGTCGTTTAAAATAACAAACTTTTGATTGAAGATATAAAAAACTAAGTTTAATCACCACAGTCCTCTCACACATCCTATCTATTAGTTGGGTGCAAGAGAATGACTGGGTGTGACGTAGAGGGGAGGAGCTATATAGCAGCTCTGCTTGGGTGATCCTCTTGCACTTCCTGTTGGGGAGGAGTTAATATCCCATAAGTAATGATGACCCGTGGACTGACTACACTTAACAGGAGAAAAAGTTATTCGTGCATATCAGAAACGTGTACTTTCTTGCATGGAATTTGTTGATTTAGTGCTGCTT
The DNA here is from genome assembly GCF_027579735.1 of Bombina bombina. Taxonomy (NCBI): domain Eukaryota; kingdom Metazoa; phylum Chordata; class Amphibia; order Anura; family Bombinatoridae; genus Bombina; species Bombina bombina. The sequence continues at coordinate 1,093,925,267 of NC_069500.1, forward strand.
TTATAAGTTTTACATATTAAAATAAGATATAAGATTGTCTTCTCATTTCTTTTTGCATACCTTTGAAACAATATAATTTGACATGATATATATATATATATATATATATATATACACACACACACACATATATGTGTGTGGATATCATATTGCTGCTTTAAAAAGGGACACATGAAAATTACATGTCAGGGCTGTTTAAAGAAATATTTTGTATAAGAATCCTGACATATGTATTTTTCATATATGTCCCTTTTAAAGCAGCAATATGGTAACCCTATATATCTATATATCTATATATATATTTAATTTATTGTGACACATCCTATTACCAGATTCCTTATTCTATAATGTCATTACATAGAAAATTAAACATGTTCTCAGAATTAGACAAAAGTGAATTGTGTTCAGTGGCGATCTGTCTCCCATATATTTAGCAGTACACCAAAAAATCATTTTAAGCCTCTTCCCATTTGTAATTTTAAGATTTCTCAGTTAGCATTTAATCTGTGTTCTGTATTATTATTATTAGTTGTAGGGAACACACAAAAAAATTACATTGACTTTTACTAATCAGACTATTGTAAAAACAGGGGATTAACTGTGCTTGCAAAAAATAGTTTAGAAAGCCAAAGAATATAGAAATGAAATCCTGAAAAAATTAGAATTAGAAGAAAAATTACAGGAAGTTAATGAGTTGGAAGAATATAAAAAGAAAGAAAAAGAGATACAAAAAAATAATGGATTCCACCAAAGAGGAATTATTGAAAGTAAAAATAAGTAAATTTAATAGAGATAAAGAAGATTATTTAACCCATCTACAGAACCCTGAATATATTAAATACATCTCACATAGGTGGAGGAGTGTTAGACAAGAAACCACCAAGAAAACTCCAGATAGATATTCCCAGAGAACTACAATAACACATACACAGATATCCTATATTATAAAAGACAAGAGTTTGTCTGAAGCCGTCATGCGCAGTTCAGACAAACTCTTGCAGCTGATCGCACGCGCACCCACAGAGAGAGAGAGAGAGAGAGAGAGAGAGAGAATTAAATATAACACAACACGGCCCGTGTGAACGGGCTTTAGGACTAGTAAGATATAAATGATAACAATAGAAATTATACTAATGAACAGAGAAACATCAGGGATTTAACAGATTTTAGGAACCATTGGCCTTATAGGGATTCTGGATTTTATAATCATAACAGACACTACTACAATAACAACAGATTTGAAAGAAATAAAAATGATTCAACCATGCATTAGAATTGGAGGTCTAATACAACACATTTTACTAATCATTATCATAACAGAAATAGAAACACTGACACCAATACAAAAATAAGATTACCTTTAGAGAATAGATATGAACCTTTAAGACATATAGAGGAAAACAGTTATAATTCCCCTAGACCAAGTCCCTCTAGACCAATGGAGAATGGAAACTATAAAAAGGATGGCCAAAATAGAGTTAACCATTATTTTTTAGGGGTAGGTCAAAGAATAGCACAAGAAGGTGCTTTACCACAAAGAAATATACGAAAAAAAAGGGAAGTAGAGGTGGAACAAAATGGTCACAAAAAAAATAAAGAATTGGGACTAACTAAACATAAAGGGATTTTTAATTTAAGTGATTTTAAACTTAGCAAAACCCATAAAGATATTCTAAGTAAAGATCTTACATTTGCTCCTACTAGCAAGTTAGATAGGTTTGGAACTTACACAGATGCCCATAAATTCATTAAGAAACTTACTGTAAAAAGATGGATTGCGAAAACTGAAATTGAGAAAAAAAGCAAGTCTTGTGGATCAGAATGGTTCTGTACACTCAAATTTAAAAAAGAAATCTAGTTTTTACCCTAGGTATGACAAAGGTCATGCGATCGAGACTTTTGAAAAGCTAATAACTCGGGACATTGAAAACATCAAAGATGAAAAAATCAACAAAGTACGTTAAAATCTTACCGGTAAACAGCTTAAAGTTATCAGAGAATTAGAAGAAAATGAAAAAATAGTGCTGAAGCTGGCGGATAAGGGGGGATGGGATAGTTATTTTAAATTCTGAAGACTATGATAAAATGTGTGAGAATATTTTAGGAGATGCCTATATTTACAGTAAAATATCAAAAAATCCGACATTACAATGTAACACACAAATGTTCTAGATAGAGCTAGCAAAGAGGGGATAGTAAATAAAAAAGAAAATAAATCTCTCATTAAATATTTCAAAAATTCCATTACTGTACTGCCTCCCAAAGATCCATAAAGCTGATTTGTCCCACCAGGGAGGCCGATAGTATCAGGGATTAGCTCAATAACTTATAATATCTGAATATATTGATGTCTACTTGCAGAAGTATGTAAAAGATCTGCCTTCTTTTTTGAAAGATTCCACAGATGTGTTTAAATTACTAGAAAATATAAAATGGGAAGAAAATTATTGGTTTGTGACCTGTGACGTAACTTCATTGTATACCTGTATCTCCCATAAAGATGGGCTGGAAGCAATACTTTTCCTTGACAAAGATGACACTATAAAACCTTTACAAAATTCTTTTATCTTGGAGGGTATAAACTTTATACTAAACCATAATTACTTTTCCTATAACAAAGAATTCCTTGAAGCTAGCATACTTGCGGCAAATCTGGTCCTATATAGACGCTATATCGATGATATAGTACTTATTTGGAAGGGAACCCAATCTGAGTTCGAACAATTTATGTTGGAGATGAAAAATAATAATAGAAATTAGTAATGAAAAAATAAACTTTTTAGATCTAGAAATCTATATCACTAATAATATCATCAACACTAGGACACATTTTAAAACTGTTGATGCAAATAATTATATCCATCAGACTAGCTGCCACCATCAGAAATGGAAGAACAATATTCCTAAGGGGCAGCTATTATGAATTCGAAAAAAATTGCAGTAGTGATACGGATTATGATATACAAGCTGGAATGATAAAGGATAAATTTATAGCAAGAGGTTACAAAGAAGCAGAAATTACAGCAATTAAAGATGATGTAAAAACAAGAGATAGAAAAGATCTGATGACAAAAAGGAATGTCACACATAAGAGAATAGACGATAAAGAACTATTTATCCCCTTTATCACTAAGTATAGTCAAAATAATTACCTAATAGAAAGGATTAATAGAAAGGATTATTAGGAAGCATTGGGCAGTCCTAAAAAGTGATGAGAGAATAGGTGAGCTGTTACCTCAAGTATCCAAACATAGTTTACAAAAAAACAGCAAAATTTAAAATCAATTTTAGCTCCTATAGAAATAAAGAAGAAAAGTAATAGGGATTAAGACCTTATAGGCAAAGTGACAAATTATTTTTTCCCGTGCCTTACATGTAAGACCTGCAAACATGCAGAAAAAAAAAATCAAATGTAATAGGGAAGAGCTATAAAATTAAACAAATTAGATGTTCAGATAAAAATGTTGTCTACCTTTTGCAATGTAAATGTGGCCTACAATTTATAGGCGAATCGGAAAGGCCCCTTAGGGACAGGATTAGGGAGCACGTTATCAATAGAGAACCATGACCAGGAAAGAAACAAAGAACTCCCTATACCAAAACACTTTTCAAGTTGCAAAAATGCAAATAAGAGATGTTTAACATATACAGGTATTGCAAGAGTTAAAAAGAATTGGAGGGGAACCGATATACTCAATAGTTTACTAAAATTAGAGAGTAAATGGATCTTTGAAATTAAAACATTGACCCCTAAAGGGTTAAATCAAGAATTTGAGATAGGCTGTTTTCTCTGAGACTAATAAAATACACTTTATATCTTATGAATTATACTAGTTGTATAGGCAATAAAAATAAAAACATTGATGAAATAGAACCCCCTAGAGTCAAAAGCTAGACTAGCAACAATATTATGTTCCTTATGAATAGGAATTAGACCAAATAGCCTATTTAGTAAATATAACTAACTATTGAAAGTCCTCTAATCCTGCCACTTCCAAATTTTATCCAATATAATTTTGTTTATAAGGATGAGTTTATTCATTTTTCTATTTTAAATGTCCTATTTCATTATGTCCTATTTTTTATGTTCTGTTATACATTATATAAATATAGGATTTACCCCTTCTTCACGCGTACTAATTAGGACCTAATTGATAAGTTATTTTTTAACATGTATTCACCGTTTTAAGTAAGATTGTGAGCGGTTGATACCAGCTACCTTTATATGGATAGTATCTACTGTTCTGGTCCGTTGCAAACAATTCCAATGTGGTTTACAAAATCTTTTGGTTTTAAACAAGTGTTTTTTCCAATCAACTATTCAATTAATTCAACTTTTTATACAATTAAATAATCAAATTAATTTTTTACACATTTTGTAAACGATTAAATAATTAAATCTATTTGGCGCTTTAAATGCCCTATATAAGGTACTGGATTCCCGTATAAGTTTTTGAGAGACTTTCGACACCCTCCGGTGTAAGTAAAAGTGAATACCATTATTGTGGATATTTTCTTGCTGGTAACAAGAGTTTCTTGTCTCTCCTTTCTCCTTATAGGAAATTTATCTTGCCGTGCAAGATTCGCTAAAGAGACGTTTGCTCATAGGACTCTGTTTGTAATCACTGGATGTATTGGCATCACCTGAGTTCTTTTGTTTGCTACACTCCAATTGAGCATATTAATTGAGGATACTCCGGTCCTGTTTTATTTGCTTGTTTTAAGCAGGACCGTCTTTAACACAGGGCAAAAGGGGCAGCTGCCCAGGGCCCAGTCTCTGTTGAGGGGCCCAAGAGTCCTAAAAAAAAATAATTTTTTTTTTTTTTATGGTTCATACCAGACTGCTGATGTGACATGGGGAACACACACATTCAATTATAATACTGTCACAATCAAAAGTACTCTGCTTATATTTTTTTTTTTTTTTAAAAACTGTGCCAGACCATGCCGGTGTCATGTGACATGCCAAGCTATTGCCATGTGCTGTTTTAGATGTGCATTGTGCAGCACTGAATGCAAAGCCCTAACTCTGCATCCAGCCATTTCCACTGCATCAGAAAAGGTCCTACTGGGGTTACCACTGTTACCAGGTAACTGCTCTGGTTGTGGGGATTGTTTCTGGGTATGGCTGACTGTAGGCGCATGCAGCAGGAGCGGCAGGCACGTGAGGATTTGAGCATCTGTGCAGCTGCATACACTGCTCTCTTCAGTCTTGAGGCTGTGTGACTCATCTCACACTGTGTCCATGCAGCCTTGGACAGACAGCATCCAGTCTACTGGTCCCCTTAGGCCTGCTCTTTCTGTTGTGGCCCTAAGATCAACTAACTGAAGTTTGTTAGGGGAACAGTGCTTTGTAGAAAGGTGTCAGTGGGAAGAATAAGTGAGTGCACACACGCCCCTCCCCATGCAGCATTGTCTAGTGCAGGGTGAGAGGGAACTTGTTCCTAGCAAAGAAGCAACATGTGCTGCTGTGGCTGATGTATAGTGTCATGCTGATACTTCACATATTAATGTAAGATTTATTTTTATAGTTTTTATTTTCTCTCTGTCTCAGATTTTACAGCTTCCCATAGTAGTTCTGCTGTTCCAGTCAGTAAACTTATATTTGTCTGCACCTCCATGCTTCCTCCTCAGTCTTTACGTTGCTTTGCTCCTGTTGGCTAAATCTAAATCTCTTCCTCTCTAACCAGCAAACCTCACACCAGAATCACATTCAAAAGAATATTAAATGAATCCACAGTGGAGGAATTTATATATTTATTTACTTATTAGTACTGCTTAGGTCCAGTTTCACATATTGCAATTTATTTTTTTTTTTTAAATGATTAGCCCAGCAGTGGATGATCCACCAAAAAAATGTATTTAGTTGTTTTTTGGGATGTTGGTGTGGATAGCGAAATTGCATGGGGTGGGGGGGCCCAAGAACATTTTTGCCCAGGGTCCAGTCAATATTAAAGACGGCCCTGGTTTTAAGTGTGTTTTTTATGAAGTGTATTTTTATGAAATGTTTGGCATGCTGTGTATTTGTATGAACTATATATCCTCTATGTAATTCGATTTTTAATTGACTTTTCCAGTGTTTATTCATGAATTTTTATTGATCAACTTACATTAAATTAATTTAATTTATTTTATAAATTTACCTTCATCTTTCTCTATTCATATTATAAGCCATATAGTTTCTATTAAGCTGTACTCAGCGCCACAGATTTTTAGATTGTATCAGTTTATTGTGTGGAACTGTGCATTCTGATTTTCCTCTTTTACTAATCAGAGCATTGTCAGAAAAATTAAAAAATTTATATAAATTAGGCTTAGAAAAACAGAATTTATGCTTACCTGATAAATTACTTTCTCCAACGGTGTGTCCGGTCCACGGCGTCATCCTTACTTGTGGGATATTCTCTTCCCCAACAGGAAATGGCAAAGAGTCCCAGCAAAGCTGGTCACATGATCCCTCCTAGGCTCCGCCCACCCCAGTCATTCGACCGACGGACAGGAGGAAATATATATAGGAGAAACCATATGATACCGTGGTGACTGTAGTTAGAGAAAATAATTCATCAGACCTGATTAAAAAACAAGGGCGGGCCGTGGTAAGTAATTTATCAGGTAAGCATAAATTCTGTTTTCTCCAACATTGGTGTGTCCGGTCCACGGCGTCATCCTTACTTGTGGGAACCAATACCAAAGCTTTAGGACACGGATGAAGGGAGGGATTAAATCAGGTCACCAAAATGGAAGGCACCACGGCTTGCAAAACCTTTCTCCCAAAAATAGCCTCAGAAGAAGCAAAAGTATCAAATTTGTAAAATTTGGCAAAAGTGTGCAGTGAAGACCAAGTCGCTGCCTTACATATCTGGTCAACAGAAGCCTCGTTCTTGAAGGCCCATGTGGAAGCCACAGCCCTACTGGAGTGAGCTGTGATTCTTTCAGGAGGCTGCCGTCCGGCAGTCTCATAAGGCAATCGGATAATGCTTTTAAGCCAAAAGGAAAGAGAGGTAGAAGTCGCTTTTTGACCTCTCCTTTTACCAGAATAAACAACAAACAAGGAAGATGTTTGTCTGAAATCTTTAGTAGCCTCTAAATAGAATTTTAGAGCACGGACTACGTCCAAATTGTGTAACAAACGTTCCTTCTTTGAAACTGGATTCGGACACAAAGAAGGTACAACTATCTCCTGGTTAATATTTTTGTTGGAAACAACTTTCGGAAGAAAACCAGGCTTAGTATGCAAAACCACCTTATCTGCATGGAACACCAGATAGGGCGGAGAACACTGCAGAGCAGATAACTCTGAAAACTCGTCTAGCAGAAGAAATTGCAACCAAAAACAAAACTTTCCAAGATAATAACTTAATATCTACGGAATGTAAGGGTTCAAACGGAACCCCTTGAAGAACTGAAAGAACTAGATTTAGACTCCAGGGAGGAGTCAAAGGTCTGTAAACAGGCTTGATCCTAACCAGAGCCTGAACAAATGCTTGAACATCTGGCACAGCTGCCAGTCTTTTGTGAAGTAAAACAGATAAAGCAGAGATCTGTCCCTTCAGAGAACTTGCAGATAATCCTTTCTCCAAACCTTCTTGTAGAAAGGATAGAATCTTAGGAATTTTTATCTTGTTCCATGGGAATCCTTTAGATTCACACCAACAGATATATTTTTTCCATATTTTATGGTAAATTTTTCTAGTTACAGGCTTTCTAGCCTGAATCAGAGTATCTATTACAGAATCTGAAAACCCACGCTTTGATAAAATCAAGCGTTCAATCTCCAAGCCGTCAGTTGGAGGGAAACCAGATTCGGATGTTCGAATGGACCCTGAACAAGAAGGTCCTGTCTCAAAGGTAGCTTCCATGGTGGAGCCGATGACATATTCACCAGGTCTGCATACCAAGTCCTGCGTGGCCACGCAGGAGCTATCAAGATCACCGAGGCCCTCTCCTGATTGATCCTGGCTACCAGCCTGGGGATGAGAGGAAACGGTGGGAATACATAAGCTAGGTTGAAGGTCCAAGGTGCTACTAGTGCATCTACTAGAGTCGCCTTGGGATCCCTGGATCTGGACCCGTAGCAAGGAACCTTGAAGTTCTGACGAGACGCCATCAGATCCATGTCTGGAATGCCCCATAATTGAGTTATTTGGGCAAAGATTTCCGGATGGAGTTCCCACTCCCCCGGATGGAATGTCTGACGACTCAGAAAATCCGCTTCCCAATTTTCCACTCCTGGGATGTGGATCGCAGACAAGTGGCAGGAGTGATCCTCCGCCCATTGAATTATCTTGGTCACTTCTTTCATCGCCAGGGAACTCCTTGTTCCCCCCTGATGATTGATATATGCAACGGTCGTCATGTTGTCTGACTGAAACCTTATGAATTTGGCCTTTGCTAGTTGAGGCCAAGCTCTGAGAGCATTGAATATCGCTCTCAGTTCCAGAATGTTTATCGGGAGAAGAGACTCTTCCCGAGACCATAGACCCTGAGCTTTCAGGGATTCCCAGACCGCGCCCCAGCCCACTAGGCTGGCGTCGGTCGTGACAATGACCCACTCTGGTCTGCGGAAGCTCATTCCCTGTGACAGATTGTCCAGGGTCAGCCACCAACGGAGTGAATCTCTGGTCTTTTGATCTACTTGAATCGTCGGAGACAAGTCTGTATAATCCCCATTCCACTGTCTGAGCATGCACAGTTGTAATGGTCTTAGATGAATTCGTGCAAAAGGAACTATGTCCATTGTTGCAACCATCAATCCTATTACTTCCATGCAGTGCGCTATGGAAGGACGAGGAACAGAATGAAGTACTTGACAAGAGCTTAGAAGTTTTGATTTTCTGACCTCTGTCAGAAAAATCCTCATTTCTAAGGAATCTATTATTGTTCCCAAGAAGGGAACTCTTGTTGACGGGGACAGAGAACTTTTTTCTTTGTTCACCTTCCATCCGTGAGATCTGAGAAAGGCTAGGACGATGTCCGTATGAGCCTTTGCTTTTGACGGGGACGACGCTTGAATCAGGATGTCGTCCAAGTAAGGTACTACTGCAATGCCCCTTGGTCTTAGAACCGCTAGAAGGGAACCTAGTACCTTTGTGAAAATCCTTGGAGCAGTGGCTAATCCGAATGGAAGTGCCACAAACTGGTAATGCTTGTCCAGAAAAGCGAACCTTAGGAACTGATGATGTTCCTTGTGGATAGGAATATGTAGGTACGCATCCTTTAAATCCACGGTAGTCATAAATTGATTTTCCTGGATAGTAGGTAGGATCGTTCGAATAGTTTCCATTTTGAACGATGGTACCCTGAGAAATTTGTTTAGGATCTTTAGATCCAAAATTGGTCTGAATGTTCCCTCTTTTTTGGGAACTATGAACAGATTGGAATAAAATCCCATTCCTTGTTCTCTTATTGGAACTGGATGTATCACTCCCATCTTTAACAGGTCTTCTACACAATGTAAGAATGCCTGTCTCTTTATTTGGTTTGAAGATAATTGAGACCTGTGGAACCTTCCCCTTGGGGGTAGTTCCTTGAATTCCAGGAGATAACCTTGAGAAACTATTTCTAGCGCCCAAGGATCCTGAACATCTCTTGCCCAAGCCTGAGCAAAGAGAGAAAGTCTGCCCCCCACTAGATCCGGTCCCGGATCGGGGGCTATCCCTTCATGCTGTTTTGGTAGCAGTGGTAGGCTTCTTGGCCTGCTTACCCTTGTTCCAGCCTTGCATTGGTTTCCAGGCTGGTTTGGGTTGTGAAGTATTACCCTCTTGCTTAGAGGATACAGAATTAGAGACTGGTCCGTTTCTGCGAAAGGGACGAAAATTAGGCTTATTTTTAGCCTTAAAAGACCTATCCTGTGGGAGGGCGTGGCCCTTTCCCCCAGTGATGTCTGAAATAATCTCTTTCAAATCAGGTCCAAATAATGTTTTACCTTTGAAAGGAATGTTAAGCAATTTTGTCTTGGAAGACACATCCGCTGACCAAGACTTTAGCCAAAGCGCTCTGCGCGCCACGATAGCAAACCCTGAATTTTTCGCCGCTAATCTAGCTAATTGCAAAGCGGCATCTAAAACAAAAGAGTTAGCCAATTTAAGTGCTTGAACTCTGTCCATAACCTCCTCATACGAAGATTCTTTACTGAGCGATTTTTCTAGTTCCTCGAACCAGAAACACGCTGCCGTAGTGACAGGAACAATGCATGAAATTGGTTGTAGAAGGTAACCTTGCTGTACAAAAATCTTTTTAAGCAAACCCTCTAATTTCTTATCCATAGGATCTTTGAAAGCACAACTATCTTCGATAGGAATAGTAGTGCGTTTGTTTAGAGTAGAAACCGCCCCCTCGACCTTGGGGACTGTCTGCCATAAGTCCTTTCTGGGGTCGACTATAGGAAATAATTTCTTAAATATAGGGGGGGGAACAAAAGGTATGCCGGGCCTTTCCCACTCTTTATTTACTATGTCCGCCACCCGCTTGGGTATAGGAAAAGTGTCGGGGGGCACCGGAACCTCTAGGAACTTGTCCATCTTACATAATGACCAAATTGTCACAATCATCCAGAGTAGATAACACCTCCTTAAGCAGTGCGCGGAGATGTTCTAATTTAAATTTCAATGTCACAACATCAGGTTCAGCTTGATGAGAAATTTTTCCTGAATCTGAAATTTCTCCATCAGACAAAACCTCCCTCATGGCCCCTTGAGATTGGTGTGAGGGTATGTCAGAACAGTTATCATCAGCGTCCTCTTGCTCTTCAGTGTTTAAAACAGAGCAATCGCGCTTTCTCTGATAAGTAGGCATTTTGGATAAAAGATTTGCTATGGAGTTATCCATTACAGCCGTTAATTGTTGCATGGTAATAAGTATTGGCGCACTAGATGTACTAGGGGCCTCCTGTGTGGGCATAACTGGTGTAGACACAGTAGGGGATGATGTAGTATCATGTTTACTCCCCTCATTTGAGGAATCATCTTGGGCAATAGCATTATCTGTGGCATTACTGTCCTTACTTTGTTTGGACACTATGGCACAATTATCACATAAATTTAAATGAGGAGACACATTGGCTTTCATACATATAGAACATAGCTTATCTGATGGTACAGACATGTTAAACAGGCTTAAACTTGTCAACAAAGCACAAAAAAAAGTTTTAAAATAAAACCGTTACTGTCACTTTAAATTTCAAACTGAAAACACTTTATTACTGAATATGTGAAAAAGTATGAAGGAATTGTTCAAAATTCACCAAAATTTCACCACAGTGTCTTAAAGCATTAAAAGTATTGCACACCAAATTTCAGAGCTTTAACCCTTAAATTAACGGAACCGGAGCCGTTTTTACATTTAACCCCTATACAGTCCCAGCTATATGCTTTGCTGAGACCCAACCAAGCCCAGAGGGGAATACGATACCAAATGACGCCTTCTATAAGCTTTTTCAGTGATTCTTAGCTCCTGACACATGCATCTGCATGCCTTGCTCTCCAAAAACAACTGCGCATTAATGGCGTGAAAATGAGGCTCTGTCTATAACTAGAAAGGCCCCCATCTGAAAAAGGTGTCCAACACAGTGCCTGCCGTTTTTCTAAACGTTCCCCAAGATTATAATACCAATTATTAGTTAGAATCTGCATAATATGCCTAGTAAAGCAATCGTTTTAGCCCAGAAAAATGTCTACCAGTTTTTAAGCCCCTTTTTGAAGCCCTTTATTCTTTTATGTTTAACTAAGAAAATTGCTTACCGGTCCCCATGAGGGGAAATGACAGCCTTCCAGCATTACATGGTCTTGTTAGAAATATGGCTAGTCATACCTTAAGCAGAAAAGTCTGCTAACTGTTTCCCCCAACTGAAGTTACTTCATCTCAACAGTCCTGTGTGGAAACAGCAATCGATTTTAGTTACTGTCTGCTAAAATCATCTTCCTCTTACAAACAGAAATCTTCATCCTTTTCTGTTTCAGAGTAAATAGTACATACCAGCACTATTTTAAAATAACAAACACTTGATAGAAGAATAAAACTACATTTAAACACCAAAAAACTCTTAACCATCTCCGTGGAGATGTTGCCTGTGCAACGGCAAAGAGAATGACTGGGGTGGGCGGAGCCTAGGAGGGATCATGTGACCAGCTTTGCTGGGACTCTTTGCCATTTCCTGTTGGGGAAGAGAATATCCCACAAGTAAGGATGACGCCGTGGACCGGACACACCAATGTTGGAGAAATTCAAAATATAAAAAAAAAAAACTTAAAAGGAAAATGGATTGATATCCAATTACAAACCAACTGTACTAAATATGTTTACCCAAAACCATTCATGGCATAAATTTGTCATATTTTTTTAAACATTAAATCTACTGAATAGAAAAAAATAAAATATAAAAAGATTTAAAAAAAAAAACAACACAAGTTATTCCGGACTATCTTTAATTCAAATTTCAAGTCAAGCAGTTCAGTAAGTTTGTCGGTAAGCAAAAACATCTGATCAAACCTGATAGGAGTACAAAAAATAAAGAAAAACTGCTGTTCTTTCATGTTTAAAGGGACAAAAAAATGTTTTTCTTTCTTTGATGATTCAGATAGAACATACAATTTGAAACAACTTTCCAATGTACTTATATTATCAAATGTTCTTTGTTTTCTTGTTATCCTTTGTTGAAAAGCAGAACAATAATTCCAGGAGTGTGCATGTGTCTGCAGTATTATATAGCAGCAGTTTTGCAACCATGTTATACATTATCAAGAAGACTAGATGGCAGCACTATTTCCTATCATGTAGAGCTCCAGAAACGTGCATTCTACCTATCTAGATATCTCTTCCACAAACAACAACATGAGAACAAAGCAAATTTGATAATAGAAGTACATTGGAAACTTTTTTAAAATTGTATTCTCTATCTGAAAAAGTAAAGAATAAATTTGGGTTTCATGTCGCTTTAAATGAACAGATTTGAGCAATTTATATGTTGCAGTACTTCAGAGCTGTAGGTATTAAATAAAATGTATATAATAGATAAGAGGCTGCCCACTTCTGGTGCTGGGAAAGATAGTCATTCCAGCCTGAGGTGTGTTACGAAAACAGAACACTAGCAATATATAAAGCCATGTTACCATGGTTACTAAATGTAATAGTGCATACTCCAGTTACTATTTCTGAAATGCAACAAAAATTGTGTATTTGGGTTGGTTGTGAGATTTTCCAGCCTTTTTTTTTTTAGAGATACAACCAAGCATATGTGTGTTTTAGTGATAGATATACTGTAGCTCATAATAAAATGATATACAAGGATGTTTTCACATTATCCTAGTAGAAAAAAGGGGATAATAGTGTGTGATTATAATAGTAAAAAATAAATGTTTACTTACAGCTTGGATTGTCCCCAATGCCATTGCTTTTGCCATTCCAATACCAAAGTAGTAACGTTGCATCCCGCGATCCTGACAATATATAGCAGTCCCCTCCGATATAGGATTCTGATCGTGCCAAGCAAGTTACAACATCCCAATGTCCAAACACTACCTGAGTTAGTTTACCTGAAATATTAAACATAAAAAAGTTTTACAAATATTTTCAATTATGCTTCTTTCATATTGAAATTACAAATAGTCATTCATTTTACTGCAGTAGTTTTAGTTTTATATCAGCAACTGTAAATACTGCATGAGGAACCGCATTTCCATATAATGGTTGTCGGCATATTTTTTTTTTATTGTCAGGATATTTTAAATGAAATGCATTAGTGTTACAGATTAGTGTTACAGAGAAGAAAAAAATATCAAAATGTATCTGCATATTTCATTGGTTCATATGTACTAAATTGGTGTCTATGGAATAAAAAAATAAACAATTATGTTAATTTTATGTTTTGCAGATATAATAATTTTCCAAACAACTGGGCAATAGTTTTAATGTATTTTTTTGTTTGCTTGTTTTATATGAGTAACTGTGGCATAGCATATCAATACTGCATGAGATGCTTCGCTTTCAAGTAATTTAGGTTTAGTGTATTTCTTATTGACTAGGGATGGGCAAATGCTTTGCAAAATTAAAAAAATGAAACTAATTTTAACACATTCGTTAGTTCAAATTTTTAATGTTTGCAACATTCTAACATTTGTTTAATGTAATAGTATTTCCAATGAATTCTTTAAATGTAATATTCAATTTTAATTTTTTAAAAATTAAATTCGAATTATGCAATATTCAAATTAAAAAAATTAGAATTGAGGTAATAATCGAATTATGCAATATTCTAAATAGAAACATTCAAATTGATATATTTGTATCTATTATGCATCAATTTACTAAATTCCCTAACGCATGAACTACTGAACTTCAGAATAGTATTTGTTAAATTGAATGTTACATTCAAAATTATGAACATTCGAAAACTAAACTAAAATTCGAAAAATGGAAATAATCTATTACTGAATTTTAATGGAACAAATTACACTTTCAGCACATTTGCCCATCCCTATTATTTACATGATATTTCACTTGAAATGTATCTGTGCAGCATATAACAAAATCCTCTATATATGTTCTTGCAGTGCACAAAATAAATATCTATAGAATTAAAACAAAATAGCTGTTCCCAACAGTCTTCTATGTTTCAGATTTCTAGTAATACCAGACACGCACATGATAGAGGTATTTTTTATTATGAAAAAAAAAAAGGAGCAGGCACTAGGATTTCCCTTTTTGACAGAGCACATTTTCTTGTTACATGTTTTATTTGACAGCACTGTTGCAAATAAAAAGAAATAAAAAAGAAAAAGGAAAACAGACGCAGGCCCCGAGCAAAGGGCCGTCTGAAAATAATTCCCACTGCCAGGAGACGGTTTATGATGCCTTTTCTGTATTGGCTCTGCTACGAGAAAAATGATTTACTCCGCAAGAATTTCCTGTTACAAGTGAAAAAACAAAACAGGGAATGCTAAAAAGAAAAAGGCCCCCTTTTCATAAGTGATAAAATATAATTGAGTAGAACACTTATAGTAATGTGCTGCTATACATTACATTAAGGTCACAATTTTATCCAGGTTTTTAAGCTCAGAAAATAGAAATAGAAGTAGTATTTTCTCTCAAAGTGATCTCTAAGGAAGGTAAGTTGCCTGTAAAAAAATATAAAATATAGTATGGGAGAAAAACTGTTTTTTTTACAAAAAATAAAAACACAGAGATCATTAAACAATCAGAAACACACGGTAGGATTTCATTTCTAACAGCTTTCCTGAGAGGTGTTAATCCTGTGTCCCACATGTCAGAACGAATAGAGAAGCCCCTTAAAAACTACATTTACAAAAAAAAGTAATGCTTCACACGTTAACCATTATATATACACATTAACCCTTGCAATACTGAGATAAAACGCCTGGTTAGTGATTAAGAGAGCAGAACAGATACTTTCTTTTTCCCTGGAGCTTAATGGGAGTTGAAGTTAACAGCTATAGCTAAGCCCAGATGGTTCATTATTACTATATGAATATACCTGAAAAAATATTGCCCATCTAAATATAAGAAACTAATTCTATGTATCTAACAGAAAGAAAACATGTAAAACGTGTGAAAAAACGTCTGACTTCCTGTAGAAATAATATATAAGGTGACTGGTTATGTTTTACAGTTTGTGAGCATTAAAAAGTAGTATTAACATATGCATTGTACTAATATAAATAGTTGTTCAAATAATCACTGTAAAAAAATGCATAATAAAAATTACAACTGCAAAATCATAGAAATACTAATTTTCTATCCTAAAAAAATAATATCTTCAAGGGAAATGTAGAAAAAATAACTATTATAATTAATAAAAAAACACTATGCACATTTTTTATTAAATATTTAATACTGTGTATAGAGAGATTTTGTTTCTTTCATTTATTTAATAATTATTAAATCTTACTATAAAAAAAAGATGCATCTCTTGGGTCAATTTACTTATTACTTTTAGCTGATTAATTTCACAATATACTTGTTTCTGCAGTGTAATCCTAACCTGTCCGGTTAGGTCACACAGCTAAATAGGGGCTGTATAAAGAGTGCAGTTCTGTATCTGCTTAGTGCGGCTTCATTTGCTGCACAGTTTAACGTTTCAAACTATAACATAAATAGTATGGGTAGGTATTTGGGCTCCTTCATGTCCCATATTTCAGTTGTGTGCTTTAAAGGGACAGTAAAGTCAAAATGAAACATTTGAGATTCAGATTTCTAGTTTTATTATAGCTTCAAGTTTGCTTTGTTCCTTTGATATCCTTTGCTGAAGAATAAAGCTAGGTAGGCTTTTGAGAGCTTAGGAGAGTGCATGTGTCTTTATCTTTCTATTGGAGCAGTGTTTCCAGGTATTTTAAACATTCCTATAAAGATTGTTGCAGACACTGCTGACAGATGGCTAAAGACACGTGCACACTCCTAAAAAATAACCTACTTTTAAAAAAAGGATACCAAAAGAACTAAGCAAAATTGATAATAGAAATATATTAAAGTTGTTTAAAAATTAATGCTTTCTACAATCCAATTAATTTTGAATTTACTGTCCCTTTAAAATGTATGATCAAAAAGACTTACTAATAAAGAAAAATATTCTGAATCACAGTTTCATAAAAAATCTCTAAACCTAAATTCATAATTAGCCTTTGTCTAATCTAACCAGAGTAATAGTGAGTCATACCTTTGAAAATTATAATCCTGAAATGTATATTTAGAGCATATCAAATAATGACTGCTCTGTGGGTGTCCTAACCTCTAAATGATACTAATCAGGCTTCTCATTTGGTATAACATGGTGTAGATTTGTATGGCATGAGTTATCATACCTATGTCATGATTAATTATAACCATATAGGTAATCGGTATATTATTATTATTATTATTATCAGGTATTTGTAGAGCGCCAACAGATTCCGCATCCTCATCTACAATTTCTCCTTTTTATCATTTGATTGGTCAAAAGGATTCTACCCTTTGTAATGACACCGTGTTGCTCTCACAACATGAGAATACTTTCTTCATAGATGTTCTACAAGAAACTTTAGGGAGCAGTTTTACAATTGCTGGAACCTTTTGACATTGCACCTTGTCTAATGGACTTTTAGCTAGTTTGTGTCTGGTAATTTAAGCTAGTTGTGGACAAATACTTATATTGATACAACAGGAGATGTATTATTCTCCTTCTTTTAGTAACTAGAAAGTTGCTTTATACACAATACATTGTGAAAAAGCCCAGGATTACAGTGACTTTTCCTTGACAATACGGTTTTCTGCTATTATCTTTGTCATGGTAACAGGCGACCACTTACATTAGAAGTTCAGTTCCTATTAGGATGAAAGGTTATGTGTCTAGGTCTCTTTGTGGCACCAAAGATAGGCTAACTGGATTAGTTATCTGGTTAATGGGATATGAAACTCAAAAGGTTTCTTTCATGATTCAGACAGAGCATGCCATTTTAAACAACTTTCTATTTTACTTTTATTATTAATTTTCCTTTAAATGATTATTTAGAATCTTAAATATATTACCCCCTTTCCTTTGATTAACCATTCCCTCCTTTCTGTCTCCCTTCCACACCTATTTCTTCCCACTCCCTCAGTTCCATACTGTTATGGTTTGAATGTGTTCCTATTTGCTATACAGTATATTATAAATGAAAACATGAGGTTTCTTACTTTTGCCACTTTGATGACATGACCTAGACTAGAACAATAAAACCACCATGTACAATCGGAGTAGCAATATGGGACTTGTAGGCTGCTTCAGGTATGATTTTAGCACGTGTCTGTACTGACCCAATTGGCAAAAAACGGCCTAATCCAACATCAAATTTAGATTGTTCTGTCGAGAGTCTTGTTGTAAAGTGCTATTGTTTTTACTTGCTCAGGTGAAGTCACGTGTTTTCAGCTATCTGTAAGCAGCCTGTGCTCTTTGCCTTTTTAACATGCTTGGCCTCCTCCTAGTTGAGTGACCTGTCTAGTCATTACCTTTAATTACCTGCTGCCCATTACCTGTATATACTGTTCTACTGGCGACAACCTGCATAAAATTTCTTATATATATGTTTTTTTTGCTACAGAACAACATGTCAGCTAAGTCTTACAGATTTGAAAACCAAATAACATGTTTTCTACTGCACTTCGTTTTAAATAACCACACTTGCAGGAGCTAAATCTGTGCTTTAGTCCACAGACAACAATGCTACCCATTGTTTTGCAGTTGTTAGCTGATAAATCCTCTTAGGGACAGACATGTAGCAGAGCTAGCCTTCTTAAGTCAGCATGGTGCATTTCAAGTTCTGAAAATTGCTCAATTTTCAAAAACTAAGTTAGATGAAAGGGGGAAAAATAAATACAGTATATTGCAAAGTTGTGTCATTATACATAACTAAACATTTTATAAAAAAAAATCTCAGTGTGTTTATTGTCCCTTTAAAGGGACATGATACCCAAATGTTGATGCATTTGAATGTGATGCAGCACAGCTGTAAAAAGCTGACTAGAAAATCTCACTTGAACATCTCTGAGGTAAAATATCTTCCTTTTTTACATAATTTCATATATACTCACAACCGCTGTAAATAGACTGAAGACAGTTAATCAGGATGCTAGTCCAATGACTTGCAAGGGAGAGTGCATCTGGCATGTGCAGGCACAGTCATGCTATTTTCCTATTCAGTCTAAGGAAGTTTACTATGAAATCTCACAAGATTTCAGTGAAATCTCGTGGTATCACAGCAATGCAAAGCATGACTTCAGCACTGATTGGCTATTTTTTTAACTTACATCTGAACAGTAGCTGAAGTTTAACTGTTCATAGTGCACATACTCTGTTGAGCAGAAGAAAATGTGAGCTAAAATATCTTCCCTTTTTACAGAGATGTCTGCTTTTTACAGTTTTGCTGCATCACTTTCAAGTGGTTTAGCATATAAGTATTATTTCCCTTTAACTGTATTTGTGATCATAAAATCTATGATTTAACGTTATCTTAAAAAAAGCTCATCGAAAGCGGTGTCTGATGAGCAAAATGGGAATGGATTTGAATTTTTAGAACAAATAAAATAAATATTTCTATAGCTGCCCATTTTTAGTGTTGGAGGAATCATTAAAAGGGACATTTTAATAGAAAAAATATATGGTCTAAATCATTAGAACATATTTTTGCAATAATTACCCGAAGTTACTATAGATCCCATGTATTAAAAGGCGTGTGGACGACTCCTTAACTTGAGAAGCTGTCTGCACGCCTTTGCTGCATACAGGTAGCGGATCTGTTTGTCCGCTGGTCCGTATGCATCATTACACGCTCCAATGAGTGTGTAATGCCCAACCCTTCACTTCTGCAAACAATCTCGCTTCGCTGCTTCGTAAATGGAGCCCTATGTCTTTAACTCTCACAAAAGGGGTTAAGCACACAGGTGAAGGTCTGCTCGGGAGCTGCGAGCATTACAGCAACAGAGCAGATCACAACTGATTAGCAGCTATGAGTGACAACTGCTTCTGTTTGACTCACAGAACGTGTTCTGCTCAGGAGCTGCAGTGCTTGTGGCTCCAAAGCAGGACTTTACTTTTCTGGGAGTTAAACACATAATAAGCTTGATTCAGTTAAGACAAATTATATGGTCTAATGGTTCAGAACATATGTTTGCATAAGTATGTCCCTTTAATTTAAAAGTAATAATTTCCAATTATGCTCCCTCAAACTAATTTAAGAACATGTTCTTACAACAGATAATGGCAAAATGATTATGAACAATACAAGTGCTTAATTAATTAATGTACCTGTGTCTGTTGAATATACACGGAAACTTTTGTCCCAAAATCCACAGACTAAGATAAAACGATTGTCTGCTGTAATCACAAAACACTGTGAATGGACCTGGATACTCTGATCTAGAAGGTCTGAGATCTGCCTCCTGTGCATTCCGGTGTTGCTGGCTGTAACAAAGGAAAAGAAACACAATTTTAAGATCTATATGGTGCCTAGGAACATATGCAAAATGTAAATCTCAGTGATCTGCCACTAAAGAAACTATAGTTTGGAAGCAGATAAAATAATATTTCACTGCTGAAAAAATACAGCTTGCTTCTACCAGTGTTTTAACCTGTTGATACCCAAACAGAATTAGCATAATTTTGCAGATACCGACTAATTTGCCTGACTTGCAGGTGCAAGATTGCCTGAAAGTTGGTAAATGTTAAAGCAGCACATTTCTTGGAAATATATTGCACAGCAAGGACGGAAACGGTTCCAGAGCAAGTCAGAAATTGTAACAGAAGACTTTTCTAATCCTTCCTCTACATCAAATTCCACTCAATTTCCAAACCAAGCCATCGGTAATAAAACACTCTTTGAAAAACAGCCACCTTTCCTTGGCTGAGGCTCATCAAGATGTCTCATATGAAAAGCTTGTCTCTTAAGAAATGCTTCAGAGTTCCCAGAAGTCTGCAGCTCAGCAAATTCTGTATTACCATGTTTTAAAAACCTCTCCAACAAGAGAAGATAATTATTTTTTTTTAAATAAGGTTATATATATATATATATATATATATATATAGTGCATAGGTGGATGTAAAGCTGCATACACATATTGCTACATTCATGTGAATTTATGCAAAGGTTTATATATTTATAAATATTATATGCAAATATCAATAAGTTTTTAGATACTGAAGAAAAAAAAGAAAAGAAAACATAATTTATGCTTACCTGATAAATTCCTTTCTTCTGTAGTGTGATCAGTCCACGGGTCATCATTACTTCTGGGATATTACTCCTCCCCAACAGGAAGTGCAAGAGGATTCACCCAGCAGAGCTGCATATAGCTCCTCCCCTCTACGTCACTCCCAGTCATTCGACCAAGGACCAACGAGAAAGGAAAAGCCAAGGGTGAAGTGGTGACTGGAGTATAAATTAAAAAATATTTACCTGCCTTAAAAACAGGGCGGGCCGTGGACTGATCACACTACAGAAGAAAGGAATTTATATCAGGTAAGCATAAATTATGTTTTCTTCTGTTAAGTGTGATCAGTCCACGGGTCATCATTACTTCTGGGATACCAATACCAAAGCAAAAGTACACGGATGACGGGAGGGATAGGCAGGCTCTTTATACAGAAGGAACCACTGCCTGAAGAACCTTTCTCCCAAAAATAGCCTCCGATGAAGCAAAAGTGTCAAATTTGTAAAATTTGGAAAAAGTATGAAGCGAAGACCAAGTTGCAGCCTTGCAAATCTGCTCAACAGAGGCCTCATTCTTGAAGGCCCAAGTGGAAGCCACAGCTCTAGTAGAATGAGCTGTAATTCTTTCAGGAGGCTGCTGTCCAGCAGTCTCATAAGCTAAACGAATTATGCTACGAAGCCAAAAAGAAAGAGAGGTAGCAGAAGCTTTTTGACCTCTCCTCTGCCCAGAGTAAACGACAAACAGAGAAGACGTTTGTCGAAATTCCTTAGTTGCCTGTAAGTAAAATTTTAGAGCACGGACTACATCCAGGTTGTGCAGTAGACGTTCCTTCTTCGAAGAAGGATTTGGGCACAAGGAAGGAACAACAATCTCTTGATTGATATTCCTGTTAGTAACTACCTTAGGTAAGAACCCAGGTTTAGTACGCAGAACTACCTTATCCGAATGAAAAATCAAATAAGGAGAATCACAATGTAAGGCTGATAATTCAGAGACTCTTCGAGCCGAGGAAATAGCCATTAAAAATAGAACTTTCCAAGATAACAACTTTATATCAATGGAATGAAGGGGTTCAAACGGAACGCCCTGTAAAACATTAAGAACAAGGTTTAAACTCCATGGTGGAGCAACAGTTTTAAACACAGGCTTAATCCTGGCCAAAGCCTGACAAAAAGCCTGGACGTCAGGAACTTCTGACAGACGTTTGTGTAACAGAATGGACAGAGCTGAGATCTGTCCCTTTAATGAACTAGCAGATAAACCCTTTTCTAAACCTTCTTGTAGAAAAGACAATATCCTAGGAATCCTAACCTTACTCCAAGAGTAACCTTTGGATTCACACCAATATAGGTATTTACGCCATATCTTATGGTAAATCTTTCTGGTAACAGGCTTCCTAGCCTGTATTAAGGTATCAATAACCGACTCAGAAAACCCACGTCTTGATAAAATCAAGCGTTCAATTTCCAAGCAGTCAGCTTCAGAGAAGTTAGATTTTGATGTTTGAAGGGACCCTGTATCAGAAGGTCCTGTTTCAGAGGTAGAGACCAAGGTGGACAGGATGACATGTCCACCAGGTCTGCATACCAAGTCCTGCGTGGCCACGCAGGAGCTATTAGAATCACTGATGCTCTCTCTTGTTTGATTCTGGCAAAAAATCGAGGAAGCATCGGGAAGGGTGGAAACACGTAAGCCATCCTGAAGTCCCAAGGTGCTGTCAGGGCATCTATCAGGACTGCTCCTGGATCCCTCGATCTGGACCCGTAACGAGGAAGCTTGGCGTTCTGTCGAGACGCCATGAGATCTATCTCTGGTTTGCCCCAACGTCGAAGTATTTGGGCAAAGACCTCCGGATGGAGTTCCCACTCCCCCGGATGAAAAGTCTGACGACTTAAGAAATCCGCCTCCCAGTTCTCCACTCCCGGGATGTGGATTGCTGACAGGTGGCAAGAGTGAGACTCTGCCCAGCGAATTATCTTTGAAACTTCCATCATAGCTAGGGAGCTTCTTGTCCCTCCCTGATGGTTGATGTAAGCTACAGTCGTGATGTTGTCCGACTGAAACCTGATGAACCCCCGAGTTGTCAACTGGGGCCAAGCCAGGAGGGCATTGAGAACTGCTCTCAATTCCAGAATGTTTATTGGCAGGAGACTCTCCTCCTGACTCCATTGTCCCTGAGCCTTCAGAGAGTTCCAGACGGCACCCCAACCTAGAAGGCTGGCGTCTGTTGTTACAATTGTCCAGTCTGGTCTGCTGAATGGCATCCCCCTGGACAGATGTGGCCGAGAAAGCCACCATAGAAGAGAATTTCTGGTCTCTTGATCCAGATTCAGAGAAGGGGATAAGTCTGAGTAATCCTCAATTCCACTGACTTAGCATGCACAGTTGCAGTGGTCTGAGGTGTAAGCGTGCAAAGGGTACTATGTCCATTGCCGCTACCATTAAGCCGATTACCTCCATGCATTGAGCCACTGACGGGTGTTGAATGGAATGAAGGGTGCGGCAAGCACTTTGAAGTCTTGTTAGCCTGTCCTCTGTCAGGTAAATCTTCATTTCTACAGAATATATAAGAGTCCCCAGGAAGGGAACTCTTGTGAGTGGAACGAGTGAACTTTTCTTTTCGTTCACCTTCCATCCATGTGACCTTAGAAATGCCAGTACTAACTCTGTATGAGACTTGGCAGTTTGAAAGCTTGAAGCTTGAATCAGAATGTCGTCTAGGTATGGAGCTACCGAGATTCCCCGCGGTCTTAGTACCGCCAGAAGAGCACCCAGAACCTTTGTGAAGATTCTTGGAGCTGTAGCCAATCCGAATGGAAGAGCCACAAACTGGTAATGCCTGTCTAGGAAGGCAAACCTTAGGTACCGGTAATGAACTTTGTGAATCGGTATGTGAAGGTAGGCATCTTTTAAATCTACAGTGGTCATGTACTGACCCTCTTGGAACATAGGTAAAATTGTCCGAATAGTCTCCATCTTGAACGATGGAACTCTTAGGAATTTGTTTAGGATCTTTAAGTCCAGGATTGGTCTGAAAGTTCCCTCTTTTTTGGGAACCACAAACAGATTTGAGTAAAACCCCTGTCCCTGTTCCGATCGTGGAACAGGATGGATTACTCCCATTAACAAGAGCTCTTGTACGCAGCGTAGAAACGCCTCTTTCTTTGTCTGGATTGTTGACAACCTTGACAGATGAAATCTCTCTCTTGGAGGAGAGTATTTGAAGTCCAGAAGGTATCCCTGAGATATCTCTAGCGCCCAGGGATCCTGGACATCTCTTGCCCAAGCCTGGGCGAAGAGAGAAAGTCTGCCCCCCACTAGATCCGATCCCGGATCGGGGGCCCTCAATTCATGCTGTTTTAGGGGCAGCAGCAGGTTTCCTGGTCTGCTTGCCCTTGTTCCAGGACTGGTTAGGTTTCCAGCCTTGTCTGTAGCGAGCAACGGCTCCTTCCTGTTTTGGTGCAGAGGAAGTTGATGCTGCTCCAGCTTTGAAATTACGAAAGGAACGAAAATTAGACTGTCTAGCCTTAGCTTTGGCTTTGTCCTGAGGCAGGGCATGGCCTTTACCTCCTGTAATGTCAGCGATAATCTCTTTCAACCCGGGCCCGAATAAGGTCTGCCCTTTGAAAGGTATATTAAGCAATTTAGACTTAGAAGTAACATCAGCTGACCAGGATTTTAGCCACAGCGCCCTGCGTGCCTGAATGGCGAATCCTGAATTCTTCGCCGTAAGTTTAGTAAGATGTACTACGGCCTCCGAAATGAATGAATTAGCTAGTTTAAGGACTCTAAGCCTGTCCGTAATGTCGTCCAGAGTAGCTGAACTAATGTTCTCTTCCAGAGACTCAATCCAGAATGCCGCTGCAGCCGTGATCGGCGCAATGCATGCAAGGGGTTGCAATATAAAACCTTGTTGAACAAACATTTTCTTAAGGTAACCCTCTAATTTTTTATCCATTGGATCTGAAAAAGCACAGCTATCCTCCACCGGGATAGTGGTACGCTTAGCTAAAGTAGAAACTGCTCCCTCCACCTTAGGGACCGTTTGCCATAAGTCCCGTGTGGTGGCGTCTATTGGAAACATTTTTCTAAATATCGGAGGGGGTGAGAACGGCACACCGGGTCTATCCCACTCCTTAGTAACAATTTCAGTAAGTCTCTTAGGTATAGGAAAAACCTCAGTACTCGCCGGTACCGCAAAATATTTATCCAACCTACACATTTTCTCTGGTATTGCAACTGTGTTACAATCATTCAGAGCCGCTAACACCTCCCCTAGTAATACACGGAGGTTTTCCAGTTTAAATTTAAAATTTGAAATATCTGAATCCAGTCTGTTTGGATCAGAACCGTCACCCACAGAATGAAGTTCTCCGTCCTCATGTTCTGCCACCTGTGACGCAGTGTCTGACATGGCCCTAATATTATCAGCGCACTCTGTTCTCACCCCAGAGTGATCACGCTTACCTCTTAGTTCTGGTAATTTAGCCAAAACTTCAGTCATAACAGTAGCCATATCCTGTAATGTGATTTGTAATGGCCGCCCAGATGTACTCGGCGCTACAATATCACGCACCTCCCGATCGGGAGATGCAGGTACTGACACGTGAGGCGAGTTAGTCGGCATAACTCTCCCCTCGTTGTTTGGTGAAATTTGTTCAATTTGTACAGATTGACTTTTATTTAAAGTAGCATCAATACAGTTAGTACATAAATTTCTATTGGGCTCCACTTTGGCATTGCAACAAATGACACAGGTATCATCCTCTGAATCAGACATGTTTAACACACTAGCAAATAAACTTGCAACTTGGAATACAATTCAATTAGAATAATATTAAAAACGTACTGTGCCTTTAAGAAGCACAGAAGATCTATGACAGTTGAAAATTAATAAATTGAAAACAGTTATAGTGTAAACAACACAACTTTAGCAAAGGTTTAATCCCATTAGCAAAGATAACAAATTCTGAAAGCAGGAAACAAATTACAGAATAAACGTTTTTTATCTCAGTCAACTATAATTCTCACAGCTCTGCTGAGAGAAATTACCTCCCTCAAAATAAGTTTTGAAGACCCCTGAGCTCTGTAGAGATGAACCGGATCATGCAGGAAATACAATGAGCTGCTGACTGAAATATTTGATGCGTAGCAAAAGCGCCAAAAAACGGCCCCTCCCCCTCACACACAGCAGTGAGAGAGAACAGAAACTGTCAGAAAAAAGATTAAGCAACTGCCAAGTGGAAAAATAGTGCCCAAACATTTATTCACTCAGTACCTCAGCAAATGAAAACGATTTTACATTCCAGCAAAAACGTTAAACATAATTTCTAGTTATTAAACAGCTTTATGTACTTCTTACAGTGTAATTCTAGTGAAGTACCATTCCCCAGAATACTGAAGTGTAAAGTATACATACATGACATTATATCGGTATGGCAGGATTTTCTCATCAATTCCATTGTCAGAAAATAAAAGCTGCTACATACCTCTATGCAGATTCATCTGCCCGCTGTCCCCTGATCTGAAGTTTACCTCTCCTCAGATGGCCGAGAAACAGCAATATGATCTTAACTACTCCGGCTAAAATCATAGCAAAAACTCTGGTAGATTCTTCTTCAAACTCTGCCAGAGAGGTAATAACACACTCCGGTGCTATTTTAAAATAACAAACTTTTGATTGAAGATATAAAACTAAGTATAATCACCATAGTCCTCTCACACATCCTATCTAGTCGTTGGGTGCAAGAGAATGACTGGGAGTGACGTAGAGGGGAGGAGCTATATGCAGCTCTGCTGGGTGAATCCTCTTGCACTTCCTGTTGGGGAGGAGTAATATCCCAGAAGTAATGATGACCCGTGGACTGATCACACTTAACAGAAGAAATATATATATATATATATATATATATATATAAATATATATAAATAACTATTAAAAATAAATTATTTTTTTTACACAAAACATAGAAATGTGCTCACCATTATTTAAAGATGAATGAGCCACCGTAGCAGACAAATCATTGTACATTTTTTAGTAAAAGAAATTCTGAATTCCTTTAGAACGAAAAATGCAATAGAGATGACGTTTAAATCATATGACAAAAAAAAAAAAAGATGCGTCCATTCTAACACACCTGAAGATATTTTTATATAGGAGTATACCACTAGTATAGAGACACTCTGGCTGTTTTAGAAAGACATTTTACTTTAAAATATCCACCCCTTTAACGTGTTTCCAATCATCTATTTTACGTGTTGGAGTGTATTAAATTGTTTACAAATAAAGTTTTTACTTTTATTTTGTAATATAAATAGCTGCTTTTGCCTGTTGAAACCACCAACTATGCATTTTGTTACAGAAAAGCTATTTAGAGAAGAAGCAGCAGAAGAATTCAACCTCTCAATGGGTGTGGTCGGAAAGAGAGCCCAGCTCATTTGAAAGGCTGTTTCTGTAGCTGCTTTGATTACAGTGACCTCTTACCAGCTGCTTGCCTGAGATCATTGTCCCTTTAAAAGGGACAGTAAACCCCTTGTAATTACAAGACATTACTGTTGTGTTGCTAAAGAACAACATATCAGTCAATTCTAAATGTTTTTAAAACAAATTAACATCTTTTTTACACCAATCTTTTTAGCAGTAGTCAAACCCTACCCCCATTTGCTTTATTGATAGGAGCCAATCTGAGCTTGGTTGGTATAGAGTGCATTGTTTTGCAGTTGTTATCTGCAAAAGCCAATAAGGGACAGATCTGTAGCAAAGGTAGCCTTGATAAATCAGCAGGGTGCATTTCAGGTTCTAGAAATTAGGAAATGCTCGATTTTCAGAGCTAAATAACATGAAAATGGGGCAAAATAGTCAATGAAAAAATATGGCAAAGTTATTTCTTTATGCATAACTAAACATTTTATATAAAAATTCAATGTATTTGCTGTCTCTTTATAGATACTTAAAGATACAATTTATTTGTAGGTAGGTGCTACTTTCCCATAAATTCAAAATGGGTGTGCCCACATTTATGTATGCAGTCTGGGTAAGTGGCATTGTAGTCACCTTTTTTAATTTGATTCATTTAAAATTGTTTTTTTTTTCTTTTTTGTCTTGAATAAATAAAATGTTTTATTTCCATACTTGCCAAAGCTGATCCCTCTCTTTCAGTAAAGCAAAGACAGTTGTTCTGATCAACCAGTGAGGATTAGCAGCAGCATATGGGGATCCCAAAAATGTTTATTTCATGGTTCAGATAGAGCATGCAGCATAAAAACACTTTCTAATGTACCTCGTTTATCAAATTTGCTGAGTTCCTTTGGCATTCTTTGATGAAGAGAATACCTAGGTAGGTAGCGTTCACGTGCCTGGAGAACTAGATGGTAGCAGTTTTCCAAGAATGCTTTTTAGCAGCAGTGTTTGCACAATGTATGACATTGTTAAAAGTATTCTTGCAAACCCACTGCCATATAGTGCTCTACTTGCTTGTTAACAAAGGGTACCAAGAGAACAAAATAGATTTGATAATAGTTAAATGGTTGTTTTTTTTTTTTTTTTTTTTAATTGTCATGAAAGAAAAAATGTTGCTCTCCCTTTAACATTTTTTAAGCCAAAAAAAAAAAGATATATATATTCCCTTTTCTTTTTTCTCTGTGTTAATAGCGATCTTTCATATGCGTGATGGTTCAGGGTTTGCCAACTCCAGTCATTAGCCATTACCAGGCCAGATTTTTAGAATTGCTTTGAACAGATGCATTTAATGAGCAACTGATTATATCACCTGTGCTATAGTTCCTACGTCCTGGACTACATCCTGTTAGTGGCTCTGAGGACTTAACCCCTTAACGACCAAGGACGTACGCCATACATCCTCAAAAAAATACAGTTAATGACTGAGGACGTGTGGCGTACGTCCTTGGTCTGGAAAGCAGCTGGAAGCGATCCTGCTCGCTTCCAGCTGCTTTCCGGTTATTGCAGTGATGCCTCGATATCGAGGCATCCTGCAATAACCCCCCTTGGCCATCCGATGCAGAGAGAGCCACTTTGTGGCCCTCTCTGCACCAGACATCGGTGGCCGGTATCGTTGGTGGGTGGGAGCCAGTCTGGGAGGCGGGTGGGCGGCCATCGATGGCCGAGTGGAGGGGGGCGGGACAGACGGGGCGCGCATGGGCGCTGGCGCGTGCCCGGGGAACGGCGGGCGGGCGAGTGCACGGGGCGGGAGCTAACTACTACACTGCAGAAAAACCATGTTGATAAAAGTAAAAAAAAAAATTATTTACAAATTGCATCTAAGCGATCTGGAAGGGGTGGGGGGTTGGTCTTAGGGGGGGAAAGCTACACTACGGAAAAGGGCAATTATTAAAAAAAAAAAACATACTTTTTTTTACTAAACTGGGTACTGGCAGACAGCTGCCAGTACCCAAGATGGCGCCCATTAAGGCAGAGGGGGAGGGTTAGAGAGCTGTTTGGTGGGGGATCAGTGAGGTTGGGGGCTAAGGGGGGGATCCTACACAGCAGCATATGTAAATATGCTATATAAAAAAAAGCCCAAATATAGCTCTTATTTTAGTACTGGCAGAGTTTCTGCCAGTACTTAAGATGGCGGGGACAATTGTGGGGTGGGGGAGGGAAGAGAGCTGTTTGGGAGGGATCAGGGGGTCTGATGTTTCAGGTGGGAGGCTGAGCTCTATACTAAAGCTAAAATTAACCCTGCTAGCTCCCTACAAGCTACATAATTAACCCCTTCACTGCTAGCCATAATACACGTGTGATGCGCAGCGGCATTTGGCGGCCTTCTAATTACCAAAAAGCAACGCCAAAGCCATATATGTCTGCTATTTCTGAACAAAGGGGATCCCAGAGAAGCATTTACAACCATTTGTGCCATAATTGCACAAGCTGTTTGTAAATAATTTCAGTGAGAAACCTAAAGTTTGTGAAAAAGTTTGTGAAATAGGGAACGTTTTTTTTTTTATTTGATCGCATTTGGCGGTGAAATGGTGGCATGAAATATACCAAAATGGGCCTAGATCAATACTTTGGGTTGTCTACTACACTACACTAAAGCTAAAATTAACCCTACAAGCTACATAATTAACCCCTTCACTGTTGGGCATAACACACGTGTGGTGCGCAGTGGCATTTAGCGGCCTTCTAATTACCAAAAAGCAATGCCAAAGCCATATATGTCTGCTATTTCTGAACAAAGGGGATCCCAGAGAAGCATTTACAACCATTTGTTACATAATTGCACAGGCTGTTTGTAAATGATTTCAGTGAGAAACCTGAAATTGTGAAAAATTAAAAGTTTTTTTTTTATTTGATCGCATTTGGCGGTGAAATGGTGGCATGAAATATACCAAAATTGGCCTAGATCAATACTTGGGGTTGTCTACTACACTACACTAAAGCTAAAATTACCCCTAAAAGCTCCCTACATGCTCCCTAATTAACCCCTTGACTGCTGGGCATAATACACGTGTAGTGCGCAGTGGCATTTAGCAGCCTTCTAATTACTAAAAAAGCAACGCCAAAGCCATATATGTCTGCTATTTCTGAACAAAGAGGATCCCAGAGAAAAATTTACAACCATGTATGCCATAATTGCACAAGCTGTTTGTAAATAATTTCAGTGAGAAACCAAAATAGTTTGTGAAAAAGTGAACAATTTTTTTTGTATTTAATCGCATTTGGCGGTGAAATGGTGGCATGATATATACCAAAATGGGCCTAGATGAATACTTTGGGTTGTCTACTAAAAAAAAATATATACATGTCATTGGATATTAAGAGATTCCTGAAAGATATCAGTGTTCTAATGTAACTAGCGCTAATTTTGAAAAATAATTGCTTGGAAATAGCAAAGTGCTACTTGAATTTATGGCCCTATAACTTACAAAAAAAGCAAAGAAGATGTAAACATTGGGTATTTCTAAACTCAGGACAAAATTTAGAAACTATTTAGTATGGGTGTTTTTGGTGGTTGTAGATGTGTAACAGATTTTGGGGGTCAAAGTTAGAAAAAATGTTTTTTTTTCCATTTTATCCTCATATTTTACATTTTTTTATAGTAAATTATAAGATATGATAAAAATAATGGTATCTTTAGAAAGTCCATTTAATGGCGAGAAAAACGGTATATAATATGTGTGGGTACAGTAAATGAGTAAGAGGAAAATTACAGCTAAACGCAAACACTGCAGAAATGTAAAAATAGCCTTGGTCCCAAACGGACAGAAATTGGAAAAGTGCTGTGGTCATTAAGGGGTTAAAGACCCTGCTTAAAAGGTTTATTTTTGGAACCAAAAGCTCCTCTTTTTTCTGACCCACTCCCTAATTCTCTAAATCTCATCCACTTTCCCAGCCTCCACCTGTTTATCTAACCTGTTCACATCATTAGTTTCTCTTCTTTATCAGTCTCTTCCCTGGCTACTTATATTTTGCCAAAATAAAATAATCAATTTGAGGCAGTGCATTTAAAATGCAGCCTCTGTCCAAAATAGGAGTATTGTACATTATATACATACATATAATCTTTGGTTTTCTAAAAAGAATATTGTAATTTAAAAAAAAACAAGCCCTTTTTATATGAGCGGTTTACCCAGAGTACACACAAGCAACAAAACAACACAAAAATAACCCAGGTTTGATGTAACCAACTGTCTGCCCTGAGATGCTGTAGTTGCCATGCGAATAATAAGAGAACTATAGTGTTTCTTTACGAGGCAATAATCTGTTCCCCTAGTGGGTAAACAAGTCAGTGCTGTAGTTTATTCCAACCGGGGATTTGGATTATTGCTGTGAGACACAAAGAAACAGCATTATGAGTGTTTTCTGTTCAAAGTCATTGTTTTTTCTTCTAAAGTTTCAGAACTATTATTCAGCTGTAAACAGCCCTAATCGCAGAACTATCGTAAAACAGAAATTACTTTCTGCAGATAGAATACAAAACAAGCAGCACATTTTAACTGGGCATAAATGTATGTAATATGTAGGCAGTAAAAGATTTATTGTTTTATCATCATTTATTAAGGGGAACGTGGCACAAACATTAATACCTTTGCATATGGTAACATAAAAGTCTAAATTAAACTTTCATGATTCAGATAGAATATGCAATTTTAAGAAAATGTTCAATTTGCTTCTATGATAAAATTGAATTTATTTTTTCTCAATCCTTTGTTGAGAAGCATAACTTGTTCATGTCTTTGCAATGCCCTATTACTGGGAGGTAGCTGATGATTGGTGGCTACACAAATGACTCAGATGACTCACCAGATGTGATCAGCAAAGTCCTAGTAATGCTCTAGAGCTTGCTTTAAAGGGGTATTAAGCTCAAAATGTAATTACCAATCAAGGAACAGATTACAAGTGGTAGGCTATTTAGTGCTTTTGCTCAAGAGTAAAATTTGCTAGAAGTAAGCTTTTTGTGTGCTTCGGGTTGCACGCGTATTACAAGTTGAAAAAAGTTTGTGCGCAAGCAAAACCCAATGCAAGCTAACCAAATATCGTGACCACGTTGACATATTTTCCCCATAGAAATCAATGGAGAGCACAGAAGAAAAAACCCTACCTGTTATTGAAATATTACATATAAAATATAAAAAATTATTACATGCTGCAAAAAATTCTAAATAATACCATATAATATACATATATTTTTTACTGTATGTATAATAATGTATTATTTTTTAATAATTTATATGTAATATTTCAATAATGTGCTTTGAAGTTAGCAATTATTCATGTGCGCTAACCAGACGAGTTAGGCCTTAGCACTGCGGAATCTGTTGGCGCTGTACAAATACCTGATAATAACAAAGCGCGAAACACGAAGCAGGTTACGCATATTTTACATTCCTATGTTCATAATATAGATTTCTTTTGAATTTTTATTATTAAATATTTCTTTATACGTCTGATAATGTTTCTGTAAAATAGATATCTATATAGCTATAGGAATAGATATACAGGTATAGGTATTTACAGATATATGCATATACACACACACACAAACACACACACACATATATATATATATATATATATATATATATATATATATACACATACACACAGTAAAAATTACACTATCCTTTAAGTGAAGAACTTTGGAATATTAAATATGTACAATAAATATACAGTAAAACATAGAACACACAGAAATACATAAATAGATCTGTACACATATATATATATACACAATATAGCCGTTTGCAATCAAACACCATGTCATATATCATAAATTTTATGTATTTATGTTGTGTTTGGTGCAACTATTTTTTTAATGCACTACCCTTTACACGAGGGTTTCAGTCATGCTAATCTTACAATCGCATTTACTTTCAACTTGTAATACGCCCGCAAAAAACAATATCGCTCACATGTAACAGTTAGCACGCCTCTTGTAATCTAGCCCCAAATGTTTAATTACACATAATTGAAAAACTTTGCAATGCACTTTCATTATTTATTTTGCCTTATTTTCCTGTCATTTATTTCCCCCAGTGATACCGGAATGCATTCTGTGCCTTTCTGATATTTCTACATACTATACATTGATTGATGTCTGCAGGCCCTCATTTATTTATGTCCCAAATTGTTTCTATTTAAAATAACTGGTTTTGCTAACTGAAAGCACCACTTTTTCTTTTCTTATGTCTCTATACACAAAGGCCAATGCTTAGTAATGAAGTTTTCATTATGGGTGGTGGTTTCAATGAGCAGCGCCAGCTATTTCAATTGCAGGAATAAAAGCAATGTGCACCTGGAATCATCATAACTAAACAAAACTAAGGGCCAGAATACAAGTGGAGCGGTATTAAAAGCTCCCGCCCGAGCATTAACTTTGCTAGAAGTAAGCTTTTTGCGTGTCGGGTTGCACTTGTATTATGAGTTGAAAGTAATTATAACATATTACCCTATAGAAGTCAATGGAAAAAACACCCCACTCTTATGCAAACCTGACTGAAAATATGAATATTTCACATTCCAATGTTCTTCACATAGAAATAATATGTACTATTTTTTGATAAATAAATATTTCTACATATATCTGATTTTTTTTGCAGAAATATATATTTATACCTATACACATGATATATAGATATAGATATATACATATATATAGGAAAATCTATTTACAAATACATAGAACATATTCTGCTATGTGCAGAACATTGGAATGTGAAATATTTACAGTAAATAAACCGTATAATACTATGAATATTGCATAAATACGTTTTTATATGTTCATCTACTTAACTGCAAAGGGCTCCAATGCACTTATATATATGTCTATATATGAGTACATGTGTGTACAATCATATGTATTTATATGCATATATGTATATGTCTGTATATATATGTATATGTCTGTAAATACATATATACACATATAAATACATGAATACTTATGTACACACACACACACACATATATATATATATATATATATATATACACATACACATATCCATCTTCATATATACAGTATATATACACACATATCCATCTTTAGACATGTATATGTATGTATCTCAATGTTAAAGTCCTTTGCCTGCATTCTAACACCTGAAACCTCATATATTTGAGCCTTTAGAACTTTTTTGTGCAAAATATATATATTTTTTAATAGTTTGTTACATAGTCTTATTATGCGTGTAACTGTATTTGTAATGTATTTTTGATGCGTTTTGTGCCATTTTTTGTTTTGCAAGCTCTAAGGATGGGCTAACCTGAGGCATTTACTCTCAACTTTTAATACGAGTTAAAAACCTGAAGCACGCAAACACAGGTGATAAACCCCTTATCACTCCCTTATAAATGTTAGAGCTCCACCCATAATCTGGCAACATAATTTAGTATTTTTCTCACCAATTCTTAGTTTAACTTATTTATTAAAATAGCTTTCATATTAAGAAAATACTCAAGCTTCCACAAATATGGAAGTCTATCAAAGTCAGAAACTGAAAGCATCGCTGATGAAGAAGACAAAGGCCTAACTTTGGATTTAGTAAGCAGAATGACAAATCATGGGGAGCAAAGACTTGTCTCTGTTTCCTATGAAGATTACTAGAAGATTCAGCTTCATTGAAACAAATCATACATTCAGACAGCAATTCCCTTCTATTAGAAGAAATAATGGATTCAAAATAACTTGAGAACCTTGTAGAGGCACCTACCTCCCTTTGCTTCAAGAAAGCAAGGAACAACTTCTAAATCAAGTTATTTCTTTAGAAGCAGATGCAACACTGGTTTCATACCAATCTGCAGAAAATCTAACCTTTCATTTAGTACAAAAGTCCTGGCAATAAAGCACTTGTTAGCCTTGACTTCCTCCACTAGAGTAGCAGGGACACAAACCCTCAACCATGTGAGACATGATCAGGAATAAACATTCAAACGCATCCTTCTCACTCACATACACAAATACATACAAATACACACAAATTAGAGAAAATAGCATACATATAATAGTATATATATATATATATAGATGCTTACATTTAAAACATTAGCAAAAGCACTAATGCATATGTAAATAAGTAAAGTGGCAAAAATGCAAAGAAAGAAAGCAAGTTGGCACTAAAGCAGAAATATAGACAGATAAACGTATAAAACATATTAGGGATATAAAAAAACAGCAGATCCAAACTCAAAATACCTAAACATTTGCAAATATAAACATAAAACACATAATACACTTTGGCCAATTCCTGGCGCTTCCACCTTAAAACATTCTCCAAAATTCCCACTTTCTCACACAAGACACAACTAAGGGGT
The DNA here is from genome assembly GCF_027579735.1 of Bombina bombina. NCBI lineage: Eukaryota > Metazoa > Chordata > Amphibia > Anura > Bombinatoridae > Bombina > Bombina bombina. The sequence continues at coordinate 1,093,960,710 of NC_069500.1, forward strand.
CCATTTATTAATGTGCAGACGGACATGATCCGATATAGCGGATCATGTCCGCTGCACATCGATAAATGCCGACAGCGTATGCTGTCAGCATTTATCATTGCACCAGCTATCCGCTAGCAGTGGGTGTCAATCAACCCGGTCGTGTTCGATTGGGCGGCTTGCTGTCTGCCACCTTAGAAGTGGCGGACGAGTTAAGGAGCAGCGGTCAGTTAAGGCTGAAGCAGAGTGGGTCGGAGGCAGCATCCGCTGCTTCTTAAATAGACCCCAAATACTTGAATCCACTCTCATAATTTCCCACCTTGACTATTGCAACTCCATCCTTTCCAGGCTCCGTAGCTACCGTCTATCACCCTTACAATCCATAATGAATTGTCTGTCGGTATACACATATATTTAGACTTATTGTTATATCAACCATTTGGTTTTACTGTTTTATTAATTAGGTATTGTACACATATTTATATTTAAGTGTATATAAGCTGAATGATTTTATTGGATTTGATAATAGGAGACGTCTCAGTTTTAATATCAGTCTTTTACATGCAATATATGTTCCACTGTTTGTGAATAAATACACGATTATACTTTACAAATTGTATCATTTTTGTTTTTTACATTTGAAGGTATCTTAAGCTATTTTAGCGCCCTCTAGATATATTTTATTTCTTTCATGTAATTAGCAAGAGTCCATGAGCTAGTGACGTATGGGATATACATTCCTACCAGGAGGGGCAAAGTTTCCCAAACCTCAAAATGCCTATAAATACACCCCTCACCACACCCACAATTCAGTTTTACAAACTTTGCCTCCGATGGAGGTGGTGAGCATACTTTTACTAAATTCTACCATTTTGATGTATTTTCTTCTTCTGAAGCAGTTTTTGGTAGAAAAGTACTTCAGGCAGCGGTTTCAGTTTGAATCTTCTGCTTATGTTTTTCGTTAAACTTTATTTTGGGTGTGGATTATTTTCAGCAGGAATTGGCTGTCTTTATTTTATCCCTCCCTCTCTAGTGACTCTTGTGTGGAAAGATCCACATCTTGGGTAATCATTATCCCATACGTCACTAGCTCATGGACTCTTGCTAATTACATGAAAGAAAACATAATTTATGTAAGAACTTACCTGATGAATTCATTTCTTTCATATTAGCAAGAGTCCATGAGGCCCGCCCTTTTTTGTGGTGGTTATGATTTTGTATAAAGCACAATTATTCCAATTCCTTATTTTATATGCTTTCGCACTTTTTTATCACCCCACTTCTTGGCTATGCGTTAAACTGATTTGTGGGTGTGGTGAGGGGTGTATTTATAGGCATTTTGAGGTTTGGGAAACTTTGCCCCTCCTGGTAGGAATGTATATCCCATACGTCACTAGCTCATGGACTCTTGCTAATATGAAAGAAATGAATTTATCAGGTAAGTTCTTACATAAATTATGTTTTTATAAATCCATAATGAATGCCTCTACCAGGGTGATCTTACTTACACATCACTCCTCATCTGCTGAACCTCTCTGCCTGCCAATCCCTTCACTGGCCTCCTCTAAACTCCAGATAAAAACACAAAATGCTGACTCTGACATTGCGCTCAAACTCTTATGCACACCCACTATGTGCTCTTCACTCTTTCACTCACACACATATAGGTTCTCTCCAATTATTAGGCACACACATTCAGTTGCTCATCCCACATATCAGCATGCGCTCTTCAACTTGTGTACATACCCACCAGACACCATCCCAAGGGCTCTCCTACATTTACCCTCTTCTACACCTACCTTACAACTATACAGCCCTAAGTGCACTCTTCTTTTATTGGGTCTTAAAACCTGCTCAAAAAAGGATGTGCCAGCAGCAACCTATTGCAGGTCATTAAAGAGACATTGTATTGTAAAGTTTTCTCCGCTTTAATGTGTCCCCAATGATCTGTTTTACACAGTAAAAAACAACAACAACAAAAATCCATTACCTTTGTTTTGTTATTTAATATAGCTCATTTTGCCTGTTGAAAACCCCACCTATACTAAAAATATGAATACTTTAATATTCTCTACAGAAAAACTATGTGAACCAGAGGCAGCAAGCAGCAATCTCTGTCTAAAAGCTTTGTAACCAGAAGACTATAGCAATAATTAATTTAACAGTCGGGGTAGGAGAGAGACAGATATTATTGTATCTGAAATAGTTGGTTGTGCCCAGCTAGCATTTCCATACCTAGCTATGTTTAGACACAGATAACATTAGCAGGTCTACTTTACCTGCAGGCCCAGCCAATTTGTATGGCATGTCCTTGAGAACAACAGGTGAGGATAAAAACTAGCTATATCAAATACAAGAAAAAACAAAGGAAAAATGTCCCATACATGTAATACTGTGCTGTAGATATAACAACTTATTTGGAACACATTAAGGGGAAACACATTTTATAGTACAGTGTCTTTTTAATGTGTAGAGAGATAGATAAGATTAGGAGGTCTGCTATATCTGGAGGCTCGGCCGATTTATATGGACATGATCTTGAGAGCATTGGACTGACTCTTAAATCAGCAAAAACATGTACAAAGGTAAACCTAAACAAGAAAAATCCCATACATTGTATAGCTACTATAACATGTTACTGAGAACACATTAAAGGGAAAATAATGCCCCTTTAAATTAATTAATCTCAGTTATCAGTTATAGCCTGTGAAACTAACTAAATCTGGCATTATCATTTCTTAGTTTGTTAGATAATATTTTTTAGGTCCATTGATTTGTTCTTGCTTGTAAATATTTACAGCACTATTTTGTGTTAAAAGAAACACAATACAAAAATAAACTTGGTAAAGAGCAAGAAAAGAATGTAATAATATTGAAAAAATACCCCCCTTCTTTAAAAAAAAAAAAAAAAGGTAAAACCTGAAACTCTAAACAG